>NW_023270763.1:18565017-18588637 GCF_011800145.1 Mirounga leonina | reverse complement strand
TGGTGGTGGTGATGGTGGTGGTGGTGGTGGTGGTGGTGGTGGTCGGGTGGTGACAAGGACAGTTGGGTAGTAATGACAGTGGGTGGACTGTGGTGAGAGATGATGGTGAACAGGCTCACAGAATAGGGGTGATGATGACAGTACTGGTAGGATTGATGATGGTGACGATGATGTCATAATGATGGCAGACATGGTAGCACTGACAGTTCGGTGATGGTGTCAGTAGTTTGGTGACAGTGGTGCATGATGATGGTGGTAGGGCCTTGGGTGATGATCATCATCACGGTCATAATGTAATAAGGACAGCAGGCTGGTGGTGGTAATGGTGGAGTGTGGTGAGCAGGGATAGTGATAATAGGATGGTGGTGGTGGTGGTGGTTGTGACAATGGTAAGTGAAGGGAGGAAAGAGGGGAGGACAGAAGAATCCCGAGCATTAATGTCATCAGCCCTGTTGACAGGAACTTAGTTCCATTTCTTACCCTTGGGTCCCTGGAGCTCATAGTCCCCCATGCTAGGGACCCCTCTGACTACCACAAGTCGAATACCCTTCCCAGGGGGAGTATTTATTGGTCCAGACCGGGTTTCACGAATGCACAAATGCCCTCCTTCCCTCCACTGTCTGAATCACCAAGTAGGTTCCCCAGGAGAGTAGAGACAGCAGCATGATGTGGTAGCTAAGAATCTGGGCTTTCAACAAGATATGGAAACAACCCAAGTGTCCATCGATAGACAAATGGACAAAGAAGATGTGGTATAAATATATATATACACACACAATGGAATATTACTAAGAGTGGGAGATACAGGCTGCTAATTATGGAATGAATAAGTCATGGGGATGAAAGTTACAGCATAGGGAATATAATCAGTGGTATTGTAATAGTGTTGCATGGAGACAGATGGTAGTTACACTTTTATAATGTATTTGTCAAATCACTATGGTGTACACCTGAAACTAATATAACATTGTGTCAACTCTACTTCAGTTTTTTAAAAAGTACATAGCAAGATAAAAACATATTATCAAAAATATTACATTGGCCAAAAAAAAAAAAAAAAAAGAATCTGAGCTCTTGACTTGAATTTGAATCCTCAGTTGTGCTGTGTGGCCTCAGATAAATTACTTAACCTCCCTGAGCCTTGGTCCATTCATATGTACAATGAAATTTATAACAGCACATACCTCCCTGGATTGTTGTCAGGATGATGGGAGATGATGCTGTAAAACACACGGCCCAGCGTTCAGTGCCCTTGGGGATTTAGTAATATTAGTTGGCATAATTATTACCCACCATGCTGTTGGACAAGTAGAAGGGTCTGGTAGGGGTTGGCATCAAGAGGCTCCCTCTCTATGGGGCACCTGGGTGGCTCAGTCAGTTAAGCGTCTGACTCTTGATTTTGGCTCAGGTCATGATCTCAGGGTCGTGGGATCGAGCCCCACATCAGGCTCTGCGCTGAGTGTGGAGTCTGCTGGAGATTCTCTCTCTCCCTCTCCCTCTGCCCTTCCTCCCACGCCATGCTCTCTCTCTTTCAAAATAAAATAAATAAAATCTTAAAAAACAAAAGAGGCTCTGTCTCCCAGACTCTGCACATTCTCCAGTGCCATCTGTCTCAACAGGACAGCAGAGACATCCTGCTTTTGGAATAGCTGCGCAGGGGTTATGATGGAAAGCATATACAACTGGGTTGCCTCTCGCTGGGGATGGCTGGGATAGGGTCTCTCCCAGAGCCGTCTGGGGGGTGTAATTTAGATTTTTTTTCTTGCATGTATAGCTTCCACATCTTATGCCAGTCCTCTGGAAATGTTGTGATCTGTTGAGTCATTTTTTATTCCTCTCCTACTTAAGCTTGCTGGAGTGGCTGGGCTCCCCAGCTTATAGCCATCTCCTCTGAGCAGACACTGCCCCTGCTCAAACTACATGACTTTACCTTAGTCCCTAGTCCTCTCTAAGGCACAACCTGGGCAGACTATATGACGCCTGGAAGGCCTGCCCTATCCCCAGCCCCAGAGGACTGAGCACCAGCTACCAGTTCACTCATTTACCAAACCATGTGTATCAAGAGTCTGTTATGCATCAAGTATCTCATATCCCACTGGGAAATGTTATCACTGGGGAGCGTGGGATCCATGCTGGGTTAGGAACAGCAATAAAAATGATGGTCCTGATGTCATCTAACATTCCTTCAGCCCTTCCCGGGCAGCAGATGTTATTCTAAGCTCTTTAACTCACTTACTTCCCACAACCACATTACCAGACAGATACCAGATATTCCCATTTTACAGATGAGGATATGGAGACACTTACAGGTGAAGCTACTTGCCCAACGTCTTACACCTTGTAAGTGGCAGGTCAGGACTTGACGTCAAGTGGCCTAGCCCAAGTTCAGCTCTTTACCACTCTGCTATACTGTCTCTGGAAGGTTATTTAGGAACACGCTACAGAGGCACCTAACCCAATCTTGGAGGACAAAGGAGGAAAGGAAGGTTACTTGGAAGTCGTGTTGGCTACCTTGAGTCCTGAAGGATTAATCAGTAGGAGACAGTAGGGTGAAGAAACGGGGAACAAATGTTCTTGGCAGAACAGTTAGGAGCAGCTTGCACCAAGACTTGAGGATGAGAGAGAGCCTGAATCAAGCCCAATCCATTTTCCTGAGCTGTTCCAAACACAATCGTTTATGGAGAGTGTAAAAATAAGGAGAATGAGAGGAAGTGATCATTTGTTGTTTGCTTACAATGTAGCAGGCATTGCATGAGTCAGGATAAGCAGTACCAGCTGCTATAACAAAGAAACCACAACATATTAAAGGCTTAAACAATAAGCTTTTATTCTTGCTCAGGGAGAATCCCACATAGAGGTTCCTGGCATCCATGTGGCCACCTTCTATGTGGTTACTCAGGGCTCCAGGCTCTTCCTGTCTCATGGCTTGACCTAGGGCAAGGGTCAGCAAACTTTCCTGTAAAAGCACGATAGTAAATATTTTTGGCTCTGTGCGTCATATAGTCTGTCACAATTGCTTAACTCTTCCATTACAGTGAGAATGTGCAGCCATAGATGATACAGAAATGAATGGACATGGCTGTGTGCCAATAAAACTTTACTGACAAGAACAGGCAGCAGGCAGGATGTAGCCCTGTTCTAAGGTGTCAGAGCCATCTGCTGGAGCCTCCATCCAGCCAGCGGACAGGGGCATGGTAAGAAGGATCTCACGGGGGAGGTTGTAATAGGCTGGTTTGGAAGTGATGATGTCACATGTCATGAGCCACAACTTAGTCCCGTGGCCATATTCCACGGCAACTAGGACTGGGAAATGCAGGCCATGTGCCCAGAGGAAAAAGCACAGGGATTTGGCAAATGGAGAACCGTCTCTGCCACACGCACTCTACATGCATTCTTCATTCACCAAGTGGCAGGGAGGTAGGAAGAATGTATCAGTGGTCCCATTATACAGCTAAGTATGCTGGGCTCGAAGGGGACTAGACACTGGCTGGGGTTGCAAAGTCAGTGGCAAAGACCTGCCTGCATTAAACCTGCCAAAGCAGAGTTTTGAGGGAGAAGAGAAAGAGACCAGGAACTCAGCCGTGGGGGAGGGAAACATTGAAGAAAAAAAAAAAAAAAAGAAGAAGCTTCACAATGGAGGATGGGTCTGGGCTCAACTATTCTCAAGCCAAAAACCCAGGTGTCAGCCCTGATTTCGCCCTCTCCCTAACCCGGGACAGCTCCTAGATGCAGGCAGGAGGGGCCTCACACCTCAGAGGACACTGCCCCAGTCTCTCCTGGCTGCCACATTCTGCCACAGAACCCCAAGGAGTCACAGAAGCTGTAGTGCAAACCTGACCTTCCAGGTCCCGACAAAGAGATTTGCCAGGACAGGAGGGCAGGATATATTTTATTTAATGGTCGTGTTAACTTGACACATGGTACGTGGATCTCTGTTGGTGCTCTTGCCTCTGCCCTTCCAGCAGGAGGGGGGCCTGTCCTTACCTCCCCACCCCAACACCATTCCTTAGCCTTGGCAGATTTCATCCCTCTATGCCTAAAATATTTCCCAAATCCACCCACTTCATCCTGACTCAACTGCTCCCATGTTAGTCTATACCATCTTCACCTCTGCCTGGACTAGGGCAATGAGCGTCCCGATGAGCCTCCTTGTTTCTCCTGTAGCCCCTCACCGTCCTTGGTCCACACAGCAGGCAGAACCATCACTGCAAAGTGTAACTCAAGCCAGTTTACTCCTCTGTTCAACATCCTCCAGGGGCTGCCTTGTTCTTAATATATCATCCAGATTCCTTGTCACTGCCGCATCCCACATTCATCTCCTGTTCACCTCCTTCATCCCCTACCGTTCCCTCAAGCTCTTGTTACTCTTTCACTAAGCCAAACCTGTTCCTGCCTCAGTGCCTTTGCACTTGCTATCCCTTCTGCCAGGAGCCTGATAGCCACATCTTATTATTTCAAATGTGGCTTGCCCAGGGATGCCCTCCCTAACTCCCCATCTGAACACCTCTGTCACCTCATTCCCTTCAAAGCATGGTCACAATCTGAAGGGATCCAGTATATTCTTTGTCTAACTGCTTATTGTCATTCTCCCCACAGGGGCATGTCAGCTCCAAGAATGCAGGGGTCATGTTTGTCCTTATCGTGCTCTAACACAGACCTTGTACATTTTATTGCCAGGGTTGGGGAAAACCTATGCATACTGATTGTAGGGACATTGGCGAGTGGGGGGCTTCTGTTTTCATCATCAACCATCTTCTGTCCTCAGTGACACTTCAAGGAGCATCCCAGCCAGGATGACCAACTGTCCCAGTCTGCCCAGGACTGTCCCAGTCATCAAAGTCCTGCATCCATCCTGGGACAGACTTCAGTCCCAGGAAAACCAAGATGGCTGGTCACCCCGAGTGCAAGACAGCACTTAGGAGCAGAGACGCCAAAGCCAGGCCACGTGGCATCCACTGAACCCCAGCTCCGCCACTCACTCACCAGCTGTGGGACCCTGAGCAATTTACTTAGCACTTTGTGCCTCAGTTTCCCCATTTATAAAATGAGGCTAGTAATAGTATCAACCTTATAGGGTTATGGTAGGGATTTAATTGCGTTAACATTCGTAAAGCACCACGTGAAGCAACATGTGAAGTACAACGTATGTAGTAAATCTTCTGTTAAATAAAAAATCTGCAGGCCCCAACCTCTACGCCCATCTCGGGGGGGGGGGGGAACTCCAAATGAATCAGCAGAGTCACAAGCCTACAGCTGTTCCCCTCTCCCTGAGAGTGACAGCCCCGAGGTGGCACTTCCTGTCTCTTGCCGGTCCCGCAAAGCGACTCATTCAAATGTCGGCTACCACATGTCACCTGAGTAGGCAGAAAGTTGTCCCACCTGGTCATCGCCCAGAAATTATGACACTTTACTGTTGTACGTGGAACATCAGGCCAGGGCCATTTGTAAGTTTTGGCACCTGCCAGTCTCAATGGAGCAGATGATGGAGAGAAAAATCCAGGGCGGGACCAGGCCTTCATTCCCTTTCCTTCCACAGGCACTTTTCTGCACTGCTTTTCAGCCGAGATACAAGCCAAATACAGCAGACCTCTCCTGCTCTAGGCCCACCCACCCGCGCGGCTTGTGGGGGGTCCCCCAAAAGGGTGTTGAGGTCAACCCCAGCCCAACTCTAAAGGCCTTCTCCCAGGGAGACCCTGGATCCCTTCACTCCTTAAGGAAGGAGGAGATCTCAGTTGGTCCGTTCTTTTTTTTTTTTTTTTAAGATTTATTTATTTATTTGACAGAGAGAGAGACAGCGAGAGAGGGAACACAAGCAGGGGGAGTGGGAGAGGGAGAAGCAGGCTTCCTGCGGAGCAGGGAGCCCGATGAGGGGCTCGATCCCAGGACCCTGGGATCATGAGCTGAGCTGAAGGCAGACCCTTAACAACTGAGCCACCAGGCACCCCCTCAGTTGGTCCATTCTGATTGATAGTCAATAACCATAAAAGGTAGTTCTCAAGCCTGGCTACATATGAAAACGACCTGAGGGATTTTTAGAAAGTACCTACGCTCTGACCTCGCCCCCATACACATGAGTCAGAACATCCTAGGGTAAGGACCCGGCAGTGGGCCTTTTGAAAAGCTCCCCAGGTGATTCAGATGTGCAGTCCTGGGTGATAACCCCCAACACAGATTCTGATTCCGATTAAATGAGCACATAAAGGGCTGCCCGGGCTGGCTGTGTTATCCCATTTTACTCTCATAAATACCCTAGCAAGATAGGCATCATCCTGGGTGGTTCAGTCTGTTAAGCGTCCAATTCTTGGTTTTGGCTCAGGTCATGGTCTTGAGGTTGTGGGATCAAGTCCTATGTTGGGCTCCGCTCGCAGCGTGGAGTCTGCTTGGGATCCTTTCCCCTTCTCCCTCCCCCTCTGATCCTCCCCCTGCTTGCACGCACTCTCTCTCAAATAAAATAAATAAAATCTTAAAAGAAAAAAAAGACAGGTTATCATCCTATTACAATAAACTGAGGCTCAGAGAAAAACTGAGTTGCACAATGCCACACAGCGAAAAATGGCCTCAAAGGCCTTAAAACCCCGTCTTGGGACTCCAAGTCCCACCTCTGCCCACTGTCCCTCGAATATAGCTTCCTATTCCTGGTTGACAATATTCATCCCACTGTTCTTCGGCTTCCTTGCCCTCCCTCTCCTCTTCCATGGGAAGCCAGGTACCATTGTGCTGAGGAGCCAGGAGGCCTGGCATTGAACTCCAGTCCAGCCGCAGTGTGACTCTTTCGTAACATCTCCTTCTGGGGCTTCAGTGGCCTTAATGCAGGAAAGAGCCTGGGCAGAGCTTGCCTCCCAGTCAGCAAATCCCATCTCTGGTTTCCCCTGAGCGCAGGGCGAGACTACATCTCCCAGCTTCCCTTGCAGTGAGGTGTGATCATGTGACTGAGTTCCGGCCAGTGAAAGTGAGCAGAAGTGACATCATCGCTTCCAGACCCCGCCCAGGAAAGCCTCGCAGGTGAGCACACCCTCTTCCTCAGCCTGCTGACTGGACGGAGTGCATCCGATTCTGTCATCTATAAAGTGAGGGTGACAAGGAGGCTCCAGTGAGCTATTGTGAGGGCTGGAGGAGTTGACAGGTGCCACGGGCTTCAGATAATGCATGGTGATCGCTGTAAAGTTGTGACGTATTACAATAATCCCCCCATTATCCACGGGGATAATTCCAGACCCCTGTGGATGCTGGAAACCCCAGGTATTACGCGACCCTGTATATACTATGTTTTCTCCTATATACATACACCTGTGATAAAGTTTAATTTATAAATCAGACACAGAAAGAGATTATCGACAATAATAATAAAATAGAACAATTAGAACAATACACTGTAATATAAGTCGTGTGAATGTGGTCTCTATCTTAGTGTCCTGTACTCACCCTTTGTCTTCTTGTGATGATGTGAGATGCTAAAATGCCCACGTGATGAGATGAAGTGACGTAGGCATTTTGACGTAGTGTTAGGCTGTGGTGATGATCATATGGCAGGAAGCGGATCATCTGCTTCGGGACCGTGGTTTGACTGCAGGTAACTGAAACCCGCGGAAAGCAAAACCGCAGGTAAGGGGGAGGACTGCTCTACTATTTTTCTCACCGCCTAAGAGAGGAGTCAGGCTTAGGCATCCCCCACCCCCACCCACCCATCCTTTCCCCCTCAGACACATCACCTCTGCAAGGTCAGAGATGCACGTCCTTGTGGCCGGGCTTGGCTTCATAAGAGAGCAAATGAACTTTTCTCCTCCTCCTCCTTTTTCTTCTTCTTTCTCCTTCCCCTCCTCCTCCTCCTCCTCCTCCTTCTTCTTCTCCTCCTCCTCCTTCTTCTCCTTCTCCTCCTCCTCCTCCCTAATAAGATTGTGAGAAATAATTAATACGATTCTCTAAATGGGTGCTTCTCAAGGAGTGGTCCCCAGACCAGCAGCATAAGCATTACCTGGGAGCTTACTAGAAAGACAAATTCTAGGGCCCCACTGGAGACCCGCTGAATCCAAAACAGTGAGGCTGGGCCAGGCAATCTGTGTTTTAAAGGCCTTGAGCACCAGATGATTCTGATGTCTGCAGGAGTTTGAGAATATAAAGGGCCCCCTACTGTGCCGGTCCTGTGAGAAAGCCACCCTAAGAATGGTATTTTTGTTTCTGGGGGGACACACTGGACCCCGAAGAATGAGTAATGTGTGGCATCAGCCTTTCCTCTCATTTACAAATTGGGTGGCTCAGGAAATATATCAGTTTTTAAAATTTTTTCTTAACCCACTGAAAATCTCTGACCCTTACGAGCCGCACCAAAGCAAATTCAGACCTTCTTGGCCTGCTTCTTTCTGGGGTCGGGACTGGGTGTCAGGCCGAGATGCCAGTCAGTTTGGGTGGGATGTGTGGGGGATCTGTCCCCATGGGTTACCCCCGAGATGCCCGTCCTTCCTGTCCACGTGACCCCTTCAGAAGCAGAAGCTCTCTGTGGCCTTCAGAACATGCTCGAGACCCTGGAAACTTTACTGAGGCTGCCTCTGGCACCGTGATCCAGAGCTGGAGAACTCAGAGGCTGGTCAGGAAAAGGAACCAAGGGGACAGGCTGTGACCCAGCAGCAAGGAGGGGGTGCTGTGGGGGAAGTAGTGAGTTCATGCCAGGCCCACTGGGGGCAGCCTCATGCAAGCACAGGCCCAGTGCTGGCCCGGTCTCCTCTTTCAAGACCAACTACAAATCTGGAAATGAATTTTCAAGAGAAATTTGAAATATACAACCTCTTAGATGTTGGCAACTAAAAAAAAAAAAAAAAAAGCATGAGCCGAAACAGGCATAGCTGTGGGCAGGATGCAGCCCAAGGGGGCCCCGGGTTGGGGTCTCTGGTCTTAGAGGCAGCCTCTTCCCCAGGGCCTCGCTGCCTCCCCAGGGAGACGCAGGGCAGTGGAGTCCAGGACTTGATGCTCGGGCCTGGCAGCACTCTCCCCCACGCCCCTCCCCTGCCCCAGCCAAGTGCAGTCTCTCTGCAGTCTGTGGAGGGAGTCCCCTTCTCCCCCCACTCTTGCTCCAAGATGTTTCTTAGCGCCTCAAACCCCCTGCAGCTTCTAACTTCTCCTAAAAGGGAAGAAAAGCCAAAAAAGACTTACGAGCTATTTCTTCCTCCCCTTCTGCTATATTTCTCCCCTGAGGCCACAGCTGCCTGCTTTGATGAGAAGGAAAAGGGGGAACTGGAGGAAGGAGGAACAACAGAAAATATCAAGTCATGTATCAAAATGTGATGCTGCGTCCCCCACAAAAGCAGGTGGGGAGAGGTGGGGGAGGGGACCGGGCAGCCCCACCTGGAATTCGGCCCCTCCTCCTGGAGCCATTCATCTCTGCGGGGCTGGGGCACGGACTGGGTTACCGGATGAGATGGGGTGGTCAGGGGAGGAGGTGACAGTTGAGATGACACCTGGGCTTCCTGAAGGGTGGCGAGTGGGAGAACGGCATGACTGACAGATTCAGATCGCCTCTGGCTAAACTGTAGGGGGCGCAAGAGTAGCAGCCAGGACGGGCGAGGAGTTGGGGTTGTCTGGGTGAGGGATGCGGACTAGAGGAGGAACTGGAGACTGGAGCTTCCATCGAGGCGGATTTTAGAGGTGCTGCTGGTCAGACTCGCTGGTGTTGGGCAAGGAAAGAGAAGAAGGCATCTGGATGATGCTTTCTTTTTTGCCTGGAGCGTTGTTGACTGTCAAGTTGGGTCATTGAGGCATCTTTTTATTTAATAATGATTCATTGAACACCTGCTGTGTGCCAGGCTCTGGCTAGACCCTGGGGAGCTACGGAGATCAAGAATACAGGACTGGTTGTCCCCAGGGAGCCACCCTAAGTGACCTGGGCTTTCTGTGACCCCCTCCCCAAACAGCAGAGAGGGAGGGCAAGAGGGGGCAATGTGTCCCCTCCTCCCCCAAAATGAAATATCCCTTCATGGGGTCAGCAGATCTCTACTGAGCACCTACTGTGTGCCGGGCACAGTTCAGCAGTGAACAAGATGGACAAGGTCCTTGCTATCATGAGCGCCTAACCTAACCTAACCTACTAAACATCACAGCTTAGCCTCGCCTACCTTAAATGCACGCAGAACACTTACTTTAGCCTGCAGTTGGGCAAAAGCACCCAACACAGAGCCTATTTTGTAAATAAGTGTTGACTAGCTCCGGTAACTGAATACTGTTCTGAAAGCGGCAAACAGAAGGCTTATATGGGTACAGGACAACTGTGAGTGTCAGCGGTTGACCCTGGTGATCGCCTGGCCCGCTGCCCCTGCCCCGCATCACACGAGGATGTGCACTGCCTGTCACCAGCCCAGGGAAAAATCCACACTGAAAACTCCTAGTATGGTTTCTACTAAATATGTATCGCTTTCACGCCTTGGGACAATTGAAAAATCCTGAGTTGGGCCATGGAACATCGGGATCACAGGTGGAAAGAAGCCTGGAGGAGGAGAGCTCCAGGCAGGGGAAGCTGGAGCCCCAGAGGTCCTGAGGAGGGGCGCACTCAGCACGTCCTAGGAGCAGCAAGGACCCCCAGGGAGCTGGGGTGGCTGGAGGCAGGAGAACAGGAGGGAGGGAGGGCAGAGGAGTAATAGGACTCCATTCTGTAGGGCCTTGTGGACCAGGGGGAAGACTTTGGGTTTCACCCTGAGTGCAATGGGGAATCAAAAGAGGGTCCAGCTCACCAGGGACCACCCCCTCAGCTACTCTGCCATCCTCCCACACACAGCCCTTAAGTCCCCGAGGGGGCCAAACCCAGCCACCCACAGTCACGGGCTTCTCCGCCTCACCCAGCTCGGCTGCTGTCTTGCTGGGCCGGCAGTGTATGTGATTTATAAGTCCCTCCCCGGAATGGTGTATTTGGGGGCATCTGTTCCATTTTTGTTGCTTCTGGCCAGGGCTCTGGTACTCCTTCACAGATCACATCCCTGCCTCCCTTCCTGGCTAATTCAAACAGCTGGTTACGGCTCACCAATTCCCCGGCTCTAATTGCCAAGGGAGGAATTATAAATAAATGTGTACAAGCAGACAGATGCTGTCATTTAAAAAATCGATCCATCTAGCAAAAATGCCCCACTTAGGACTGAAGTGACATACTGCAGAGCATGTGTCTTGGTGGCATTTTTTAATGAAATCAGAAAAACAATGGTGAAACTCGCTAATGGATTCCAAAGGAGCCAACGGCCAAGGACGGAGGGAGGGACTTTGTGGCCCCAACGTCCAGAACCCAGAGCCAGAAAAGAGACATGGGGCTCCACAGCCGTTCCACACGTGCGTCTCTCCTTTGTCCTTCTTCCAACCCTCTATGACATCAAGTTGGGCTCATCAGTATAATTTTGCGAGTCTCAGAAGCAGTCGGCAACCCTCACGTCGTGGCTTCTGGGAACCTTGATCCAGACTGAGATGTCATCCTCTTTGCTATCCTGGGTGCACAGTTAGGATATCCCCTAGCTTTCCCTGTGGCCAGGTTTGCACTAAGAGGCCGCTGGAACCAGAACCGAAGTGGCCACTGTCGGGCCTGGCCCATAAAAATCTCCTGCGTGAGATCTGCCACCTTCTTTCCCACCCGTGGACTGAAGGAAGAGGACTTGGAGGCTCCTGCAGAGGGCGGAGCCTTGGCTGGAAGGAGTGTGGGTCCCTGAATGAGTATGTGGAGCAGGGCCTCCTGTCCATTTGCATTGAGGTGAGACGAGACAGAGAAATAAATTTACTGTCTCAGGCCAAAATTTAGGGGAAGTTTTTACTGTAAAAATCCTATCCTGGCTAATACACGATGCGTCCCCGAATTCATTCATTCATTCATTCATTCATTCACTGAGTATCTAATAAAAATAATACCTAATTATCTCCTTTGCACTTCACAATAATCTCATGTAAGGAATGGCATGAGACCATTTTTTGGATGGAGAAACTGAGGTTCAGAAGGCTAAGGAACCCGCTGAAAGACGAACAGCCTATGATAATGAGAGGAACAGTTATCATTTATTGAACACTCACTATGTGCCAAACACTGCACTCCATGCCTCATACGTAGTATCTTCTGTATTCCTCAAAAATTCTCATAGGTGTTGTTATCAGCCCTATTTTACAGAGGAGGGAAGTAAGTCTTACAGATATGAGTCAACTTGCTCAAGAGAGGGAGGGAAAAAGGAGGGAAGGAAGGAGAGAGGGAAGAAAGGCAGAGAGGAAGGAGGAAGGAGGGGGCAAGAAAGGAAAGAGGGAGGAAGAAAGTAACGATTCACAAGAAGGAGTTTCTAATAATAAGCTAATCACATTGCAACTTAAAATACCAGCTTACCTCCAGTCAGGCCAGCCCTAGAGAACTGGAGAGCTACCCTGGCGAGCACGTCTGTGCATACACATGCACACTCACACACGCCTTAAAGGTTAAAACGGTTACATCAAAATAAAACATATGGGCGCCTGGGTGGCTCAGTTGGTTAAGCGACCGCCTACGGCTCAGGTCATGATTCTGGAGTCCCCGGATCGAGTCCCGCATCGGGCTCCCCGCTCAGCGGGGAGTCTGCTTCTCCCTCTGACCCTCCCCGCTCTCATGCTCTCTGTCTCTCATTCTCTCTCTCTCAAATAAATAAATAAAATCTTTAAAAAAAAAATATGGCCACCCAAATCTGCATTTATTACATCTAACTGGAAGAGACACAGTCAAGTACGTGAATATGTTAGCAGTTTCCAACATGCAAATCACCATGCCAAGGCTAATCAGCACACACATGCCCAGCTTTTGGTGCACAGGGTTGGAGTGACACTCTATCTTTTCTTTCACTCTTGGCTGCAGTGTTTGGGTGTTCTCTCGTTGCAAGTCAGTTATCATTTGCTTGTGCCTTTAAATAGGACCCCAGGAGCAGAAAGCCTTGAAGAGCCCCCTCTCACCAAGTTTATACCCATCACTGATGTCTGGAGAACACTATAGGCAAAGGCAAGCTATTTGGCTCCAAAATCCAATAGAAAATTCAGATCTTTTCATGTAATCTCTGACTAATAGGCTTTAATGAAGAGGTTTTGATGGTTGTTGTTTAAGCCACAGGACACATAGGGAACAAATGGGAATTAACAGAAATTTACTTTCTGGGGGCGCTGGGTGGCTCAGTCGTTAAGCGTCTGCCTTCGGCTCAGGTCATGATCTCAGGGTCCTGGGATCGAGCCCCACGTCGGGCTCCCTGCTCCATGCGAGGCCTGCTTCTCCCTCTCCCACTCCCCCTGCTTGTGTTCCCTCTCCTGCTGTGTCTCTCTCTGTCAAATAAATAAATAAAATCTTTAAAAAAAAAAAAAAGAAATTTACTTTCTGGCCAATTCCAATAAAGACCATGCCGACAGCAAGACAGAAGTTCCCATGCCGACAGCAAGACAGAAACACAGTGGTAGTATATGCCCAAATGCTACTCATTTGCATCTTTCCACTGAGGATTTTCACCATGTCTGACTATCCCCTAGAAAATTATTCACCTATCTTTCTTTGAAGCGCTCATTTTTTTTTTTTTTTTGGTAAATCTTGCATCATTGTGTAAATGAAAAATCCAGTATCACTCACCCTATTTAAAAGTTGTATTAGTCAAGAAAGATTAGGCACTGTAGCAATAATAGTTGCTCCCAAGAGTGCAAAGGTTTAACACAGCATAACTGATGTGGGTTGACAAAGCCTCAGCAGACAGAGTCATGCCATCCTACGACAGGAAATGACAGAGCTGGAGCATTGCTCATGGGCTTTCAAATCTTCCATGCATAGCCCATTGGCCACAAATAATCACGTGGTTCTGCCTACCTGCAAGGGGACTGGGAAATATGGGGGTGCACATGCATACTGGTAAGCAGTAAATGTCTCTGCTGCAGAGAGTAGCTCCCAAGTAAAATAAAACAATATGATTAAGTTCTACCTAGAAGGCTGTGTTATGACAATGCTCTGAGCCAGAACATTACAAAAGAAAAGAAATTTGCAAGCATTATAAATGCGCCAAAGACGTTTACAGCATGAAGCTGAGACTAGGAGAGACCTGGGAAGGCAATGGCTGTCTCACAGGGGGAACCCAGTGTTATGTAGGGTGTGTCCCTGTATCAACTGAAACCATCTTCAGGTAAAACCAAACCATGGAAAGAGTTTCTTTGAAGCAAAATAGAAACTGGACGGGGATGAAGGATGTTTTAAGTAAGATAGGAATCCCTGGGCGTGCAACAACATCACTGATGTGGTGGATGGTACTTTCCAAAGATGATGACACCAGTGGATCGCATCTCATGAGCTCTGACGATGTGACAAGGACAGACCTCTAACAAGAGGCGGAAGAGTCTACATTCTCTCCCCATGATTCTGAGTGGGCCTGTGATTACTACAGAATTAAACTCCATGACTTTGGAGGCTTTGCTAAAAAGGGTGTTACAGCCAGCAGCCATGAGTGCGCTTGGCATCCAGATCTTGGGTTCTAATACCATTCTCCAAAAATAGGAACCAGGGCTCCTTGGAGAAATACATGTGACAAGCCTGGAGCACCTTAGAGTGCCAAAAGGTAAGGAAGTGCGCTCTCTTTCTCTCTCTCTCTCTCTCTCTCTCTCTCTCTCTCACACACACACACACACACACACACACACACACACACACACACTGAATGACGGGGAAATGAAAAGGTCATGGAGCCACCCTGAAGAGCTCACCAATGGCCAATGCTGGAATAATTCGAGCAACAGAATAAATAACATACTATTGGATGATAACCCAAAGTAGAAAATAAATAACTACAAGTCAACACAGATATAAATCAATGATTGCATAAATAAATAAATTGGGAAGAACAGACAAACTTCTCATGGAGAAGAATTCCAAGTAATTTCTGTAGATGCTCTAGCCTCAAGGAGGTGGAGCATCACTCCCCACGTCCTAAGTGCAGGCTGCAGAGAGCTAATGACCTCCCTCCAAAAACTAATTGTGTGGGAAAGGGGGAGGAAAGAGTAATTTTATGGTGGGGACACCTAACAAACACCACTCTGCAGCCAAGTGATCAAGATCAACATCAACAGTGATCGGTCATGCTGATGGTATGTACCCCAGACACGACGTGTTCAGAAGGGCCCTTCACCTCTGTAGTCTTTGTCCCCAAAACCCATCCCCCAGCGCAATCACGAGAAAAACATAAGAAAGATCCCAACTGAGGGACAGTCTACAAAATGCCTCACTGGCACTCTTGGAAATTGTCAAAATTATCAATAACCAGGAAAGTATCAGAAGCTGTCATAGCCCAGGGGCACGAGGGACACTCGACAATTCCATCTAGTGTTGTATCCTGGATACTGCGGTCTATCCTAGGACAGAAAAAGGACCTTAGGTAAAAACTAAGAAAATCTGAATAAAGGATGGGCTTTAGTTATAAAGTTATAAGAATGTATCCATATTGGTTCATTAATTGTGACAAACGTACCACAATAACCTAAGTTAATAGGGAAAGTGGGGGTGGGGTACCTGGGAACTGTATTATCTCAGAAATCTTCCTGTAAATCTAAAGCTATTCTAAAATCGTTTTTGTTTTGTTTTTTTTTAAGTAATACAGCTTCCTCCTGGTTCTCTCTCTCTTAGGGCACAGACCTGCGCTGATACGTGCAAGCCCCCCTCCCTGGCACCATCCTGTTGAAGAGACCATGCAGCTAGAGATGCCCAGAGAGCCCCGGCGGTCCCAAACCCCAGAGTCTTCCCAGCCTCCCCGGCCCAGGGGCCAGATGTGCGCAACCGGCCTTTCAGATGTCCCCAGCTCCTGGCCTTCTAGCTGCTCCAGCTGACACCCAACTGGAATGTAGACAAGCTGTCCCCACCACGCTCTGCTCAAATTGTAGATTCATGCAGAAAATAAATGTTTTATGAAGTCACTAAACGCTGTGCCATTTGGTCACACGGCATTAGTTAAATGGGACAACTGGTCTACAAACCCGACCCTGGGCATTGATGGCTTTCCTCTACACATCTGTCTTTACTTCTGCTAGGGGCCGGGCAGTGAAAACAGATTCACAAGAACTGGGCCCTGCTCTTAAAGAACTCTCCCGTGAGTGTCAGAAACTGAGCCCCATGAGAGGAAAAACAAACGCTGGATCCAAGCAAAGGGGTGAATGCAGTATTTCCGAGACACAGAAAAGGGAGTGAAGGACCCTAAGGGATCCTGGGGATGCCAGAAGAGAGAAGGAAAAAATTCCAATCCTTGGAATTTTCTGTCCTATGAGTCAATAAATGTGATCGTTTGAGTTGGATTTCTGCAATTTATAATGGAAAGGTGTCAAATGCAATTCAGTACAATGATTTGTGCTAGGGTTTGTGTCCTTATTTTTATTCCCCTTATTGGTGTTAAATTCATAGAATGTGCCTTTTTCATCTTTGTAGCTTTACCCCCAGCCCCACCAGTATCTAACAGTGCCTGGCACGTAGGAGGGCTCAGGAAAGTATCTGTAGAGTTGCATGGATGGGCATCACTGGTCGCTTTCATCCCAAGCTCCTCTGGCTCTTCCGCTAGAGATAAGCCCCCTGGAGCTCTGAGGTACCCGAGCTTTGGTCTGAGCTTCCTGCAGTTTCTTCAAAGAGCCAGGACTAGAGGATTGGAACATGGGCATGAAGCAAGTCAACACAATAGTTTAAGAGCGTGGGCTTTGAAATCAGACTTATCTGGGATCATATATTTCCCTACATGTTACAGGCTGTGTGATCTTGGGCGGGTTACTGCCCGAACTTCCTTAGTCTTAGTATCAATGTCTTCAGGACCGCAGGTGAAGATGAGAGAACGTATACATAAATCACCCAGCTCAAGGTAAACCCTCAAGAAATGGCAAGTATTTCAATTGTCAAAAACAATCCTACTCCTAATCCCAATGATGATGATGGTGTTACAGTCCCCATGGAAAATCAGCTAAGCGTGAGGACAGGACAGACTGTTCTACTCTTCTGTCTGCTTCATCCTTAGAAGCATTAATGCACCAGGCTGGGAGCAGCTCCCAGAAAGCTCCCGCAGCTGGGGGTCAGCAGGGCCAAGGCTAGGCTGCTCCTGGCGAGGCTGGGATGTCCTTGCAGCAGGGTCCAGTGTGGCCGGGACTGGAATGATCTGTAAGGAGCAGAGCCCAGGCTGTTCCCCCTCAAAACAGCCCAGAGTGTCAAGCTCCCTCCATCCCTCCCCTGCCTTCATTCTGGACCAAAATTTCTGCTGGAAGAAACTCACCTCTCCTGCAGATGGGCTGTTTTCTTTGCCTGGAACACCCTCTCCCCGTGGCAAGGCACCTGAATTACTTGTCTTCCCATTATTTAGTGGGGTGGGAAATGGCTTGGTGGAGACAGCTTGTCTCTGCTCCGCTATATCCAGGGTTCAGCTGGCAAGACTCCTAAGGCTGGGGCTAGACTCTCCATTGTTTCCTCCGCACCTGGTGCCTGGGTTGGACAATTCAAACGCTAGGCCTCAGGGTGGTCAGGCCTCTCATACAATAGCCCCAGGCTCCCGAGAGTTGCAGGGAACAAAGCAGAAGCTGCCTTGCTTCCTGTGACCCAGCCCCAAAGTTCCATAGTGTTCCCCCTGCCCTACTCTATCAGCCAAAGTGATCCCAAGCCCACAGACTCTAAGGAGAGGCACACACTGCACCTCTCAATGGGAGGAGTGCCAAGGGCCTGTGGCCATTGTTTAAAACTGCCACTTCTCCTTATCCTCGATCTGAACCTATGACGCGAGCTTGCAGCTGTCTGTGCTTCACCCGCCAGGACACTCCTCACAGTTACTGCTATTTCTCACACCTCTGCCTGGCGTCTCCTGCAGCCTGTGGGCAGCGAAAACCTCACTCAGACCCTGTCACTCCTGGGCCCCGAATTCTCCACAAGCTCCCTCTTGATTCACAGCAAAAGCCTAAACCCTGATGACAGCCAAAGCAGCCCACACAATTTGGCCCCTGCTTATCTCTCTGACCGCGCGGGTTCCCACGCCCCAACTGGCTCCCAGGACCCAGCCACCCCAGCCTCTGCACACTTCCTTCTGCCTTGAAACTCTCTTCCTGTCTCTCACTTCCTTCAGGTGTCTGCTCAGAGGTCACCTTCTCAGAGAAGTCTCTGCTGCGTAAAATAGCAGCCCCCCTCCTATGCACACCTGGCATCACCTGGTTCTCCTTCCTCTGCTTCATTTATAAAGTAGACACCTGAATGCGCATGCCTCTTGCAATCCAAGTGGTGGATTCTCTTTCCTTACCCACCTTGAATCTGACTCGCCGTATGACTTACTTTGGCCAATAGCACCTGGCTTGATTTAGCCAACAGAAGTGCTTTGTGCCACTGAAGCGTCTCAGCCTCAAGAGCATCGCAGTTCCCATCCCCTCTTGTGGACCCCGCCACTGTTGTGGGACCAAGTCCAGGCTTGCCAGCTGCATAATGAGTGACCCCTAGTCCAGTTATACCCCTTGCCCTGGCCAACCCCCAGCTGACCACCAGACACATGAGTAAGGCCATCTTCACACAAGCAAGCCGCGTCAAGAATAACTGAGTCAGATGCAGGTGACCAAACCACCCAGATGCTCTGTAGTCTTAATGTTTTAAGTTATCCGGTTTGGGGACAGTTTGTTATGCAGCATTATTTGTAGTAATGGGTAACTGATACATGCACTTAGTCCAGTGCCTACATGGAATATGCAGGCACTGGACTATGCTCAATAAATATTTGCAACACAAATGAATCGATGAATGAAAAAGAGGAAAATGTTTGTCCTGTTGGTCATGATCACTCCAACACCGAGTTCAGTGCTTGGCATGTATTGTGGGATGGATGAGGAGAGAGTGATGGGTCCTATTATCCAGCCAAAGCAACCAAACAAAAAACCCTCTGGCTTTCAAGGGCATAGGAGAAAAAAAAAATCTCCTGGGACCCACGGAAGAAGGGAAGGTAGTAGTCTTTAGTCTCTAAGGGAGCAATGCTTGAGTCTGTCCTGACCAGGATCTTTGGGCTGGCTGTGGCCTGGGCAGTAGTCTATATGAGAATCCAAAGAAATACTGGTGGAGAAGGGTCTGTGCAACAGCAGGAGAGAGGACCCAGCCTGGCCATGAGGCTCTGGTCCTCTCCCTCAGGTCAGCTTGACCCAGCTTCCAGAACCCTCTACCACCTGCCCCACCCACCGATCCAGACATCTATGAGCCCCAGAGCTGCCTCTCTCAAAATGCAGTTACCATCTGGCTCTAAGTTGTCTGGACAGCTAGTGAAAATGCAGAACCCTGAGCCTAACTCCAGAATTGCTATACCGAAAACTCCAGGGGCAGCTGTGGCCAAGAGCCTGGATTTCAAGAAGTTCCACACTGCCCTGTGGGGCCTGTGGACGCAGGTTGGAACATAGGGATTCTGGAACAGACTAGGAAATAGAGGCTGGAAATGTATAGCTCTCTTATCAATCCTCACCACCACAGGGGATATAGTTTCTCATACCCATTTCATGGAGGAGAACACTGAGGCTCAGAGAGGTAGTAAGTGTTCCAGGCTGCCTGACTTCCTATCAGAGACTTTTCGTTTCCATCCCAGCGGCATCCACTCAACAAAACACTTTGGCTTTTGTCTTCCTACTCTTTCAAGGTCATTTCAGGCTACTAGCTCCTTGCTGAGATGGTAATGCTTAAGGAGAAGGAAGGCACCCAATGAAGGCTGAGTAAGTGAACAGAAGATTCAGTATGGCGGGGAGGTTTTCACACGGTCTTTAAGCAACTGGAGTCAATTAAATGTCTCTTCTGTGGCCAAGCTGAATGTTGTTTTCCAGCTTAGAGTTTTGTTTGTATGTGTGTGTTTTATATAAATTTGGTAATTAAGCCACAAATGTTCCCAGCACACTTGGATATATTTAAATTACAGGCTGCTCATCAAACGGAGAAAATTCACAAACATGGACATAAACGGTGCCTTTTGTTGGTTCCCTGTGTTCTCGCAGCACTCAAAGGGTTCTGTCAGCTTGATGGCCAATTCCAAGACTGCCTGGGACAAAGGGAGGTGGGGGGCGGGGTGGGGATTGGCAATGACACACATGAAGTGAAGTCCCACCATGAAAGACTGTGGTTCTTTTTTTTTACGAAAACATTTCATTGGTGCCTATAATTCATCTCAACAAGCCAGTTTTGAAAACACAAGCTGGCAAAAGGGATGTTTGTCTCTGCCTGGCTGGCAGTGATCCCTACTCACTGGGACAGGCCAGAACCCCATTCTTGATCACTGTGGAAGAGAACCAGAGGGTCTTGTGTTCACATCTCTTTTGACCCTTTGCTGTGGGGCATGTTTGGGCTCCTAGAGGTCCAGTGTCCACCCTCCCGTAGTCTCTGCCCACCCACTGTGTAACAAAAAATAAAACTGGAAGTAATAAGGGCCGACTTACTTGCGAGCATGATTGCAAGGCGGGAGGGGTCTACTGTCCTAAAGAGAAAGCCGTAACCATAAGGTCTGCAAGCGTCTTCAGGGTTAGGCAAAAAGATTTTTTTTTTTATTCTTTAGGCTGCAGAAAAGAACTAGGAAGTGGGATGACAAGGTGGCATAATGAGACTGTAGGTCAGAGAACATTCTGCCCTGTTCTCAGGAGGGGCTGTCTGCTCCCTTAGGTCTAGGGTGGGCCAAAATTCAGGGGGTGGAGGCAGGAGAGAATTTAACCAAATTTGGTTAAGAAGCATTTTGCTCGGATTGGTTACTTGGGGACAAGCAGTTCAACTAATCACTTAAAAGGCAAAAAATGGGAATTTGGAGGGTCTGTGTCTGGCCTTGCCATAGGTAAACAGGGTGGGGCATCCATGAGTCTTCCCTAAGTCCCATGGAAAAGGGAGTTCTTTGCAGCAAGCCGTTTTCAGGAACACAAAAGGGTGAGGGGAATTCCTTCAAGCTTCACTGTTTTCTAGGAACACAGGGCTCAGGCAAAATTCAACATTGTCACCACTCAACTGGTGATAATAGTTAATCTATGAGTTTAGTATTTTTTTTAAAGATTTTTAAAATTAATTCATTTGAGAGAGAGAGAGCATGAGAGCAGGAGGAAGGACAGAGGCAGAGGGAGAGAGAGAATCTCAAGTCAGTGCAGAGTCTGATGCAGGGCTTGATCTCACCACCCTGAGATCATGACCTGAGCCGAAATCAAGAGTCGGAAGAGTCAGACGCTCAACCGACTGAGCTACCCAGGAGCCCCATGAGTTTAGTATTTTAAAGTGCTTTGAAAGTACAAGGTTTGTAGTAAATGCTCAGTAAGTATTTGTCAATCTCCCTTACCTGTGAGGTCCTCCAGGGCGGGGGCTGAGCTCACTTGGCGTTTTCTTTGACGTTAGCACACTACCTAGAAACCACTGATCTGCTGATTGGGCCTTGAGCAAGCCCCAGTCTCCTCATCTATAAGACATAGTAATCTCCACCTAATAGGGTTCTTAAGATAATTACATAGTACAGAGGAGTTTCAGGGCCCCAGAAAATGCCTGACACGCCCCTGGTGAGCAGTGACAAAGACCCTCTCCTTGAACTAACTTTAGCAGGCTCTTCTGAATCCCTTTTTTCTGACTAGGCCTTGACCTTGGGCACTGTCCTTGGCTTGTTGAGTCCAGTTTTAGCAAGAATCCTTTGGGTCAGTTCAGCAAAAATCCCCCACCTCTGATATCTGATCAAATTCATTATTCTCTACCCTTGATATCTTACCACTCTGGCCTGTGTAGTCGGTTTAACAGAATTCCCCTTACCCCTTGTGCGTCTTCTTAGTAATTTCCCATCCACTGATCTAGACCCTGCTCCTTGGCTATAAATCTGCACTTGTCTTTGTTATATTTGGAGTTGTGCCCCACGTCTCCCTATCACGAGCCCCCGTTGCGGAGGTATGTAGTCAGTCTGCCTTACCACTCTTGACAGGTGTCATGAATTTTTTTTTTTTTTTTTTTTTTTTGATAACCATAAAATGAATTCCC
The DNA here is from genome assembly GCF_011800145.1 of Mirounga leonina. Taxonomy (NCBI): domain Eukaryota; kingdom Metazoa; phylum Chordata; class Mammalia; order Carnivora; family Phocidae; genus Mirounga; species Mirounga leonina. The sequence goes on along the minus strand of NW_023270763.1, from coordinate 18,566,694 downwards.
TTCCCTTTCCTCCTTGGACTCCTGACCCAGTGTGAGCAGAACTTTCTACTGAGTCTGTTAAACGCTTCAAAAGGCCTGAGTCCCTGGAGGCCACAGGTAGCATGCTCAAAACCAAAACCCTCAGGGATGCCCACACCACTCGGGGTCAGGGCAGCGCCGGCAGGAATGATTCCGGCCTCCCCACTGAAACCCAGGACCTTCTCACACCCACGGGCCGTGGATGCAGCCCTTGGGGGTTCAAATTTAGGATCTGTGACTTGCCCAAAGCACAAGGATTTGGCCACTTGATTTCGCTGGGCATTGGTTGACCGCTCTGTAAACCAGGAAAACGAATCATGTTAACTGCACGGTTCAGATGAAACAGTGGATGCGCAGCTGACTAGCCCACGAAGTTATCAGAGCTGAGGAAGTCGCAGGTGTGCCCGACTTGGGACGAGAAACCGAGCAAGGGGCCCCCACCCAGGCTTGCCGCCGCCACCCGCAGGCCTTCGGAAACAGGACTGGGCGGGGCCGCGGCATCGATCACTCGGCGCTCGACTAGGCACTCCGCGCTGATCAGACGAGCACTGAGCGATCGATACCGCGGCAAAGCCTGACTACTCGGAGAAGGAGAGGGCCGGAGTGTTCCGACCAAACGGAACAGCTTGTCGCCAGCCTCCGGGGAACTCGACACAGCCCAAACTCGAGACAGGTGAGCTTGAGCAACTCCAGAGGGCGGGCGGCTCTGCCTCTGTTGAAGCGAAGGGGAGGACTGCGCAGGCGCTGTGTTAAAGGCGAAGCGGGAGGAAAAGACGGCCTCGCGCGTGCGCCTGGGAGAGCCCCGGGGCAGCTCTCCAAAGTAGCGAAAGTGGGGTGTGAATGGGGAGGGAAAACAGTGGCGGCGCATGCGCCCTGAGAAGGCCGTTTAGCGGCTCTCCAGCTTTCCTGCGCTGCAGGGAGGAGGGGGGAGGCCCCCGCGCGTTCTTGATGCTCGCTTTACGCTTGTAATTTCGTTTTGCGCATGCGTAAAGCCAGCTCAGCCTGTGTGGGCCTGCGCAGTTCTTGGGGGGGGGGGGGTGTCCCCGTCGGTGCAAATGTAGGGCGCCTGCGCGAGTTTTTCTTTCCTCCGTGACGGTACCGGCAGGTGCCTTCATGCTGTTGCTCTCGGACCGAACATCTCTGTCACCGGCCTGGAGGGGGGCAGGCTACAAACCGAATGTGGGCCGCGAGCAGGGAAGCCCCGGGAAGGGAGGGGGTGTGAGGCCTCGGGTGGAGCGTTGGTGTGGGGGACCTGAAGGACAGGGATTTCTAGTTTGATAGGAGTTAACGCTGAGCATCGGTGTCGCGTTATGCACCTCGCGTTAGAATCCAGCAGAGGTAAGTCGCCGTGCTCAGCAGGCCCAAGGTCAGGGGGTAGGCAGGTGTTGGGGCCACACCGACGGCCCGAACCCGAGACAGCGTGGCCCTTAGAATGGCAGACGTACTCTTGCGCCAGTGAATAAAGCTTTCCAAATATTTCCAAACCTCTCTGGAAAGTTTTACGAAGCTCCCTAGAAAGCTCTTGTTTTTTGCACAACTTTCGTGGACTAATGCCACAATAAAATTGGAGAGATTTCGGGGCGCCTGGGTGGCTCAGTCGTTAAGCGTCTGTCTTCGGCTCAGGTCATGATCCCAGGGTCCTGGGATGGAGTCCCGCAT
>NW_023270763.1:18473033-18565007 GCF_011800145.1 Mirounga leonina | reverse complement strand
GTCTCTGTCAAATAAATAAAATCTTTTTTAAAAATGGGAGAGATTTCAAAACTAACTCGGTAGCCTGTTCCCAGAAAGCCTGATAGAGGCTTCTATTCCGGAAGGCACCGGTGGGAGGCTTCTCATGACCAGCATGCCGCCCTCGGGGCTGTTGTTTCGGGTCAGCCTGAGACCTTTGTGGGGCTCCTGGCGGGGGCCGCTTTCAGAAGGCCCACCTGATACTCTCTGTGAATCCCGGTGAGATTGTCCAAGAAGCCATTTCTCCCAACCAATTTAAAGACTACTCTGGGAGCTGCTTTAGGTTTTTAAAAATAATTAAAGAGAATTCTGGGATGACAATGGTGGCTTCCTTGGGAGGCTTTCTTTTGTAACTAACAGAAGCCACTTGGGCTGTTCACTAACGAAAGACCAGCTTACTTAAATAATGTGCTCTATCTGGATGGTGAATTTAGGAAGTCGGGACCAGAGTCCATGCTGGCTGTCGTATGTAGCCTATACTTGGCTCCTCTGTTTAATACAACCAACAAGAAGCCTTTCATGAAGTTCGCATTAGGTTGATTTACAAAGCCCAAACAAAAGGCACTCGGAGAGGTTAGTTCTTACAACCTTTATGTGACCCCCATGCCAAGAATATCCTTTCGTGCATCAACAAAAAGGCCTTTTATAAGAGAAGCCATTCTTGCAATCTTGCAAAATGAGATTGCAAGATGAGAAGCTATTTTATGCAATCTGTACCTTACCTTCCCCTGAAAGCTGTCTCATGTCACGAAACCAGTACATGGGGCGCTCTGAAAGGTCAGTTTACAAAGTCAGGACTCAAGAGCACCCCGCTCTTTCTGTACCTGACACCTGAACCCTCACTTCCTTCAAAAAAAGCCTTCTATGACCAGCAACAAGTCTCTAGGCTGATACCTGTGGAGTTCTAGGAGACTGACCTTAATGTGATGATATAGGGCCCCTCAGGCTTTTTCATGATTAGGGTGACCATAGGTCTCAGTTGGCTTGGAATAACCCTAATTTCTCACTTGTCCAGTCCTAAATATTAGATACATTAAACACTGAAATTTATATATATACAAAAGAAAGTTACTAAGAGCACTCCCAGTACTCAGCTTGTGTAAAATGAAATTCCTACTTGCAGAAATGAAAGTTCCAGGCAATGAAAAACAACATTGGAGAAAATGATGAGAATAAAAAATTTTACAAGAGAAAAATTTTATACCAAGCCAAAAAAGGGGGGAGTGGGTCCTATATATAGATAGCATCCTGGTTTGTCAGAAATACCCTATAGTTCACTTTCCTACACTTGACCACCAGAAGGCTGTTTAGATCACCTCTGCTTATGCCCTTTCCTCGTATGTGGAACTCTGGGAGGCCAATTTGAAGACCAGTCTACACCACCACTCTGAAAGACTTTCACACAGTTTATTTTTGACTCCCTCTTCTGGAAAGCTGTTTAGCATAACCTTTTATAAAAGGCAATTCAGTGAGCAGCTCTAGGAAGCCAGTCAATAAAGCCAGGCCACAAGGCTACTCTGGCTGATGCCTTCGTCTGGGAAACTGTTTAATATAATTATCAAGAAGCCTTTTTCGTCAGACCAGTACATGGGCGATGCTAGAAGGCTGATTTGTAAAGCCAGGAGTTGAGACCACTTAGAGAGGGGTTTCATGGAGCCTATAGCTCACATTCAGTGGAGGGCCAGGTCGCAGGGCTGGGTGTGCAGGCCACTGCTTACAGCCCACGTGAGGCCACCTGCTCTGGAAGATCGTTTCATACAGTCAGCAAGAAGGTGTTTGACCCAGCCAGCGAAGGCCCTTTCTCCCCTGAGGCCACGTTCCGTGGTAACAGGAGCTAACGGGAGGGTTGGTTGGTAGAACCTATCCTGGTTCCTGGTGTTCTGAAGACACCATGGGAGATAGATTGGTTTGTAAAATAAGACAGAGCCTGGGTTTCATCTGGCCCCCAGACAAGGGCCCAGTGTGTAGGCAAGCCTGTTTTTGGAACCTTTCGTTAGTCCTTTAGAAGACTGTTTCACGTAGTAGGATGTGGCTCCTCCCCCAAAGGCTGGCTGATACGGCAACCGTTTAAAAGGCAAAGGTTCTGAGAAGCCCTAAGATTAAGATTACTCAGATAATGACCAGCCTGCCACCTCCCCATGCATAGTTGCTTCATGCTGCCAACATAAGGTCTTCTGGGAGGCCAGTGGTTTGGGGTTTGTTTTTGTTTTTTTAAGATTTTTAAGTAATCTCTACATGCAACGTGGGGCTCAGACTCACAACCCCGAGCTCAAGAGTGCCACACTCCACTGACTGAGCCAGCCAGGCGCCAGGGAGGCTACTGTTTTAAGATCAGTCGTGAAGCCCTTCGGGAGGCCATTCAAGAGGCTAATACGAGTCAATCTGAAAAATCATTTTGAAAACAAACTCAGCTATCCTGAAATGTCCTCCTCTGGAAGACTTTGTCATATAGTGTTAACATAAGTATCTCTGAAGACCTTTTTGTAAGGCCATTCACTGAGAAACTCTAGACTAGAAATTAGTTACTAAAGCTACTTTAGGTGGCTAAGAAGAGACTGTTTTGTGCAGGCCCTCTCCCAGAAGGCTATTTCACATGGCCATCTATAGGGGCCCTCTCCAAAGCCGGCTTGCAAAGCCACACATAGGCTGCCTGAGGAGGCTGGTTTATGGAGACCAAACACAAGACCGCCTTGGGAAGCCAGTTTGTGAAGCAGCCCGCGAGGCCACCTGTAGAGGTTTGCTTTGGAAGGGCCTTCGTGAGCTCTATGAAGGGCTGTTTGGTGAGGTCAGTTTGCAAAATCTGTAATCTGCATCCCAGGGAACCAGTTGATGGCCCCTTTAAAATCGTCTGGGAAGCCATTTTTTAAGGCCACTAAGAGACCAGTTTACGAAGCTGGTACATAAGGCTCCAGTGGAAGCCATTTTTATAGTAAGGCAAAGAGGTGGTCTGCGGGGAGGCTTTTTTATAGACCTTTGTGAGAAGCCAGGATATGAAGCCTCTGAGGTCTTTTGGATACCCGAGACTTCTCGAGGTTGCTTCCTAAGACACATGAGTCACTCTGAGGGGGACGGGCCATGGAGCCACCGAGGGAGGCCAGCTGATGGGCTCACATGCATTTTTGTGGGTGGGTAGTAGATATGGCCATGCTGGAAGGTTGGACTGTGAAGCCCTCCCAGGAAGGCTGTTCATTAGGCCAACACAAGACATTTACAAATTTTCTAGGAGGCTAGAGCTAGAAATCATCCTGGCAGGCGAGGGTCAGGCCCCTCGAGGCTCTCAGTCCCATCATTCACTGGAGGGCCAGCTGGGAGGGATACCCCTTGTGCACCAAGGACCAAGCTAGGAGACAAAGGTCCAAAAACGGATTCAGTCCTCACCCCCGAAGCTGAAGAGTGTTCTGCGTAGACACTACCACGTACTGTGTAGTTTTGGACAAGTTGCTTAATCTCCCAAATCTTTGTTCATATCTGTAAAACCACACATCATGGGATTAGGAGGAATATATTAGGTAATCTACATAAAACATGGAACATTGGCCCAGCACATAGGAAAGTCACTTCATTTTTCCCTGGACTTTGGTTTCTTCATCAGCCAAAGAGGATGGGGTTGTGGGGAGAATGATCATATACTTCCCTCTCCACTTAATGGCCCCGAGAGGTACAAATCAAAGGAGAGGGAGAGGAAAGGTGAGGGAACTGTGGAAAGACGGCAGGACTGAGAACAACTCTATGTTATTGCTGTAACTTGGGGACACACCCAGGAAGAGGTACTTCAAACATAATGACGCACAAGAAAGATGGGTCCTTTCCTTCCGTGAAGTGATGGGATTTTCTCATCTGTTAAGTGGAAATAATAACTCCTCCTTTACAGATTTTTCTTGAGTTAAGCAACCCAGACTCCCAGCTTCATCATGGGCTGGCTGGAGATGGCGTGGCTCCGTTCCTTCACTTGTAAGATCATGGAAGTGGGGGCCAGACAGCCTGAGTTTTAAATCTCTCGATCACCTCTTCCCAGCCGAGTGCTTTGGACAAGTCATTTAACTTCTCTGCTTTAGCTTCCTTACCTGTGAAATGAGGATGATGATACTTTCTTAGAGTTTCTGTAAGAATTAAAAAGCCCCTGGAGCATACCTGGCTTACAGTAAATACCCCAGTATGTTCTTGGCGTCACAGGGTCATTATGAGAGTTGGCGAGGTAATCATGCAATACTGTCAGTATTCTACTTGCTGTTACTCATGAGTTGGGGAGAAATGAGCTAACATGGAGCCCAGAGGTAGGGATGGGGCTGTCCAGCCTACCTTTAGGGACCATACCTCTAGCATTCATATGTCTTCACTTCCCTATCTACTGCTGACTTCTTCATACACATTGGTGCTAAAGGAAGCCATGTTTTTTCTTCCCGTTCTGTTGGGTGAGTTACAGTTGAGTCCCAGAGTGTCAGGGAAATCTGGATAGGGGTGTTTATTAGTTATCTACTGCTGTACAACAGATCACCATAAACTTAGTTGCTTAAAACAACATGTATTTATTAGTTTCTTTGGGTCAAGAGTCTGGGTGTGGCTTAGATGGGTCGGCAGCAACCTCTTTGACCTCAGCCGCAGCAACTTCTTCCTAGAAACATTGCCAAAGGCAAGGGAAGCAAGGGCAAAAATGAACTATTGAGACCTCATCAAGATAAAAAGCTTTTGCACAGCAAAAGAAACAGTCAACAAAACCAAAAGACAACCTACCGAACGGGAGAAGATATTTGCAAATGACATAACAGATAAAGGGCTAGCATCCAAAATCTATAAAGAACTTCTTAAACTCAACACCCAAAGAACAAATGATCCAATCAAGAAATGGGCAGAAGACATGAACAGACATTTTTCCAAAGAAGACATCCAAACGGCCAACAGACACATGAAAAAGTGCTCAACATCGCTCAGCATCAGGGAAACCCAAGTCAAAACCTCAATGAGATATCACCTCACACCAGTCAGAATGGCTAAAATTAACAAGCCAGGAAACGACAGATGTTGGCGGGGATGCAGAGAAAGGGGAACCCTCCTGCACTGTTGGTGGGAATGCAAGCTGGTGCAGCCACACTGGAAAACAGTATGGAGGTTCTTCAAAAAGTTGGAAATAGAGCTACCATACGATCCAGCAATTGCACTACTGGGTATTTACCCCAAAGATACAAATGTAGGGATCCAAAGTGGTATGTGCACCCCAATGTTTATAGCAGCAATGTCCACAATAGCCAAACTGTGGAAAGAGCCAAGATGTCCATCGACAGATGAATGAATAAAGAAGATGTGGTATATATATATATATATATATATATATATATATATATATATATATATACAATGGAATATTATGCAGCCATCAAAAGGAATGAAATCTTGCCATTTGCAATAACGTGCATGGAAATGGAGAGTGTTATGCTGAGCAAAATAAGTCAATCAGAGAAAGACATGTATCATATGACCTCACTGATATGAGGAATTCTTAATCTCAGGAAACAGAGTTGCTGGAGTAGGGGGGTTGGGAGGGATGGGGTGGCTGGGCGATAGACATTGGGGAGGGTATGTGCTATGGTGAGTGCTGTGAATTGTGTAAGACTGTTGAATCACAGATCTGTACCTCTGAAACAATACATTATATGTTAAAAAAAAAAAAGGAAGAAGAAGAAGAAGATAGCAGGAGGGGAAGAATGAAGGGGGGGAAATCGGAGGGGGGGATGAACCATGAGAGAAGATGGACTCTGAAAAACAAACTGAGGGTTCTAGAGGGGAGGGGGGTGGGAGGATGGGTTAGCCTGGTAATGGGGTATTAAAGAGGGCACATATTGAATGGAGTACTGGGTGTTACACACAAACAATGAATCATGGAACACTACATCAAAAACTAATGATGTAATGTATGGTGAGTAACATAACATTAAAAAAAAAAAAAAGACGGGTCCTGTGCATCAGGATCTCACAAGGCTCTGATTATGGTGTCAGGGAGGACGAAGTTCTTATCCAAAGTCTCAACTGGACGAGGATCTAACCCCTGTGGTTGTTGGAACAATTCAGTTCCTGGAGGTTGTTGGACCGAGGGCCTCAGTTCCTAGCTTGCTGTTGGCTCTAAGCCCCATCATCTGTTTGCCATGTGGACCTCTCCAACATGGCCACTTGCTTCATCAGTGCATGCAAGCCAGGAAGGCAGTTGGGAGAGTCTGCTAGCCGCAGAAGTTACAATCTCCTGTATCCTGATCAAGGGGCATCCCATCACCTTTGCCATCTTAGGCCAAAAGGAAGAAAAGGAAAAAACCACATGTATCAAACTTGCACACCTGTTGGTTGAAGCAAGTCATAATGGTTTTCTATTGCTGCTATGACAAATTACTGCAGACTTGGTGGCTTACAGTTCTCTAGGTTAGAAGTTCAACATGGGACTGACAGGGCTAAAATCAAGGTCTCGACAGGGCAGCATTCCTTTTTGGAAGCTCCGGGGGAAAATCCATTTCCTTGCCTGTCCAGCTTCTAGAGGCTTCCACATCCCTTGATTTGTGACCTCCCCCCCACCCATCTTCAAAGCCAGCAACACTGCATCTCTCTGGCCCTTCTGCAATCACCTCTCCCTCTGACGCTGACTTACCCAGGAAAGATTCCTTCAAGGACTCCTGTACTAAGTTGGGCCCACCCACATGATCCAGGATGGTCTTCCCATCTCAAGGTCCTTATTCCTTTTTTTTTTTTTTTTAAGATTTTATTTATTTATTTGACAGAGAGAGAGATAGCGAGAGCAGGGACACAAGCCCGGGGAGTGGGAGAGGGAGAAGCAGGCTTCCCGCTGAGCAGGGAGCCCGATGCGGGACTCAATCCCAGGACCCTGGGATCATGACCTGAGCCGAAGGCAGACGCTTAATGACTGAGCCACCCAGGCGCCCCAAGGTCCTTATTCCTAATGGCATTTGCAAAGGCCATTATTCTGTCTACTCACTCAGTGATAGGTCCTGCCCATGCTCGGGAGGAGGGAGTTGGATAAGGGTGTTAGTAACAGGAGGCAGGGACCATTGAGGAACTGGGGCTTTCTCCCCCTCATCGGGAGTGAGGCACCTGATGCAGCTTCATCACAGGCAAGTCTTCATTCTTGCCTTCACCATCCACTGGGGGATGTTGGGTGACCGTGACTTCTGTGTGCCAAGTAGGGTTCTCTGAATGTTAACCAAAGAAGCCAACCCTGGTTGACATAAGGAAGAAGACATTTCTTGGAGGGCTGGTGGGGCCACAGAACGAATGGAAAGCTAGAAAGCTGCACTTGGAAAAGAACAAGAAGAAAAGTGGCTCTGTGATCTAGGAATCAGGGACGATCACTGTGGGGCCCTAGCAAGAACAGTCTGGTCCGGAAACAGCCAGTGGGAGACAACAAAGAGCCGTCTCCAGTCCAGTTAATCACAGTACAAGTTATTTTTGGCTTATGAGGCATTCCAGCATGGGTATATATGCCTGGTTGGGTGGCTTCTGTGGCTCTGTCATCCCTTAGGGCCTCAGAGTCCCTTCACTTCCAGCCAGTGGGTAGGGAAAGCGTGAAAAATCCTCTAGGAGGTGAGCGCAGGCCAGACCTGGAAGTGGCTCTGTCACACATTCACGTTAGCTACCACTTGGTGGCATGGTCACATCTCATTGCAAGGAAAACCTGGAAATGTAGTCTGTGTGCCCAGGAAGAAGATGAACTGGATTTTGGGGAGTTTGAAGCAAGGGTGTGTTTTTGTCAATAAAGTTTTATTGGAACGTGGCCATGCCCATTTGTTTACATACCGGACACGCTGCATTGGCAGAACAGTCACAGCGGTGACTGTCCCACCTGCCAGGCCCGAAATGTGGACTGTCTGGCCCTCTACAGAAGGAGTCTGCTGAGCCCTAGAGCAGTCTGCAAAAAGCACGAAGGTCCCTATTTCTTGGCATCCAATGAGATAGGGGATATAACAGCTGTTAGTACACCTAGCGCAGAGCAGCATGGGTGAGTAATCGATTGCGGGCAATTACGAACCCGCTAGAATCTACTCACATATTAGTACCTCTGCATTAGGACCGGCCTTCCATCCATATATAATGCCACCAAAAGCACCAACTATGATGTTTGTCCTTTCTCTGTAGGTTTTATGTATTTCCAGGTTTCTTCCTGCAAAGCTAAGATCTCATTCCTTCAGGAGCCTTCATTGAGTGCCTGATGTGAGCCAGACTCCAGGGAAATGTAGAGAAATGAGACCTGTTCTTGCCCTGGAGAAGCTCCCCAGCTAGCATCAGAGAGACAGACATGTAGGCCGGTACTCGGAGTACGTTTGGGACAAGAGCAGTTAAAGAAAGTCAAGAGCTATTCCAACACAAAATGCTGTCTGAGGGTCCTGGCAGGCTTCCCATAGGGGATCATTGAGGATGGGCCTTAAAGGTTGGATAGGAGTTTGCCAGAGAGGCAGGGTGTCAGAGGCATTCCAGACAAGGACAGTACGTGTTCCTGTCTGAGCAAACATTTATCCGGTGCCCATGGCGAGCCTGGTCCTGTGCCAGGCCCCCAATGTAGCAGTGACCCCAGACAGATGAGGGCCTCACCCGCAGAGTTTATGCCCAGCCGAAGAAGACCACTGTAGAATCATTACCCATGAGATGCCGTGAGAAAGGACACATGTGAGAAACTGTGGGAACCTGGAAGGGAGGAAGTCTGTGTGGTCTCTCTGTCTTTGGAAAATAACTTTATATAGTTTTTACTTTTATATTTTATCACTTTTTAATTATTTTATTTTTTTCATCATGATAGGTGCACTCCTTAATCCCCATCACATATTTCACCCATCCCTCCCTCCACTCCCCTCTGGTAACCATCAGTTTGTTCTTTTTAGTTAAGAGTCTGCTCCTTGGTTTCTCTCTCTCTCTCTTCCTTTGTTTGTTTGCTTTGTTTCTTAAATATCACATGAGTGAGATCATATGATAATTGTCTTTCTCTGACTTATTTCACTTAGTATTATACTCTCTAGCTCCATCCACATCATTGCAAATGGCAAGATTTCATTTTTTATGGTTGAGTAATATTCTGTCTCCCCCGCCACACACACACACACACACATCACTTCACATCTTTATCCATTCATCAATCGATGGACATGTGGGCTGCTTCCATAGTTCACCTGTTGTAAATAATGCTGCAATAAACATAGGGATGCATGTATTCCTTTGAATTAGTGTTTTTGTATTTTGGGGGGTAGATACCCAGGAGTATGATTACTAGGTTGTAGGGTAGTTCTGTTTGTAATTTTTTGAGGAACCTCCATACTCTTTTCCAGGGTGGCTGTTACCCTGTACCAGTTTGCATTCCCACCACCTTGGGAATGGACGAGGGTTCCCCTTTCTCCTCATCCTCGCCCACACTTGTTGTTTCTTGTGTTGTTGATCTTAACCATTCTGACAGGTTGAGGTAAAATCTCCTTGTGGTTTTGATTTGCATTTCCCTGATGATGAGGGATATTGAGCATCTTTTCATATGTCTGCTGGCCATTTGGATGTCTTCTTTTAGAGAAATGACTGTTCATGTCTTCTGCCCATTTTTGAATTGGGTTATTTGTTTTTTGAGTGTTGAGTTGTGTCAGTTCTTTATAGATTTTGGATCCTAACCCTTTTTGGACATGTCATTTGCAAATATCTTCTCCCGTTCCATAGGTTGAGTTTTAATATATATTTTTTAAACTCTCAGTGGTTGACATTTTGGCCACTGGATGTCATCACAGATCTAGCTCCCCCTGGCCCCAGTTTGATTTTATGAAAATCTACAAATGTGCGTATTTAGGTGTGCAACATGGTGTTTTGCTCTAACTGTTCTTTCTTCCCCCACCACCTTTATCAGGCTAGGCTGGCAGAGGGCCCGATGGCTGAAGACCACCGAGAGCCCCTGGCAGGAGCTGGCGCCCTCCGGGAGACCCTCTGGGCACTCCTGCCCCACACGAAGGAGGAGCTGGTGCCAGAACTCGGGGAGAAGGTAGAGCGCAGCGTGGTGCGGCTCCTGTGGGAGGCCGCCGAGCTGTTCTGCGGGGGCTGCTGGAGGGAGTGTCTGCAGGCCAGCGAGGCCATCCTGGACTACTCCTGGGAGAAACTCAACACGGGCCCGTGGCAGGACGTCCACAAGGACTGGCGCCGTGCCTACGCCTTCGGCTGCCTCCTGAAGGCCGTGTGTCTGTTCGAGGAGCCTGGGGATGCCCCCGCAGTGGCCGCAGCCCTGAAGGCCTGTGACATGGGCCTGCTGATGGGGGCGGCCATCCATGGGGACATCCTCATTAAAGTCGCCGCCGTCCTCCAGGCGCACCTCCCCTCGGGAAAGAGGCCCGGCCCAGGCCCGGCCCAGGAGCAACCCAGCATGAAGGTATCTAGGTGGGATTGTCGCCTGCTACACCTCACATGCCACCCACAGCTCAGTTTTTTCTAGAAGGGAGGAGTCAGCTGTCCCCAGGGGTGAGGCCTCACGGCGTGCTGACCTCTGGCAGAAAATAGCATCTCGGCGGATTTAGAAATGGAACGGCCCGGTCTGTTTTCTCAGTTCCCCCCCCACACACACACTTTCAGCAAAAGCAGTGCCCTTTCAGGAGAGAGGGAGGGTGGAGGCTCTGTGGCGCCAAGAGCGGCAGCTCGAAGGGCTCGTGTGGGCCAGAGCCGTGGGCAGCTGTGGCCCGCTCCTTCTGGCCTGTTCTTGGTCAGCTGGCTGAGGCGTCACCCACTTTCCGGGCTGCCTCGCCCCCGGTGCTGTGGAGTTGGGGCGAGCTGCTACCTCCAGCAGCCTCCTGGTCCCGTGGCTGGTCGGTCCCGCCCTTGAGGTCCTGGCCTGGGGGTTCCTGGTACTTGGGGGCGCGAAGCACACTGCGCAGAGCTGAGGGCGGTGGCAGACAGGGAGTCAGGCCCCAGCGCTGGTGTGCAGCCCTCAGCCGCGACACCTCTGGGCATGTCTGGTCGCTGGGAGGAAATAGGTCTGTGACACGAGCACGTGGGAAAATGTTGCATCTCACCTGTGGTTTAAAAAGAAAAAGGCAAGAACGGGGAAGCAGCCATTGTTGGCCGTGAAATCCTCAGAGGAGGTTTCCTGTGATACCCGGTGCCGCCGAGGACATCAGGGGGCCGTGGGCATGGCGTGTGGGTTGAGCCTTCACGGGGCAGGGCAGACATGCCTGTGCCCTTCGACCCAGGGGTTGCACTTCTCTTTCCCACGCCAGGTCTGCGCCAAGGGAACGTGGAGGTGGCCCCGCACCCCAGGTGGTGCTCCCGGCGTGGGTGGCGTCGGGCAGTGTGTGTAGCTGAGGGGGCAGAGCTCACACTCTGGAGTCGGCCTGCCGGAGTCGGCCAAGGGCCTGGGCCCCTCCATGTCCCCATTCCCATACCTATAAGGGGGGTTTGCTCAGCGGCTCTCTGGAGCCCAGGCGGTGGTCCAGATGTGCCAGGCGCTGAGGGTACGATACAGAAGGGCCCGTTCTCCTGGAGCCTGGGTTCTAGGAGGCTGTAGAGTCTTCTCTCGCGCGGTGAGGCTCCCCTGTCTCCCGTGGGTCGTGGACAGAGTGGTTCCCGCCAAGGCCGTGAAGAGGGGGGAAGGCAGCTTCGCTCACACAGGGTGGTCAGGGAGGCCTCTGATGAGGGCAGGTGTGACAACCAAAGCAGAGGGTATACAGGCCAAGAACAGGCAAGTGGGAGGCCTTGCACCCGGCCCGCGGGGACAGAGGGAGCGGACCCCCACCCACCGGTGATCCTGGGCGCTCTACGTGGGAGGTCTCTCCCAGTAACGTGACAGGTGAGCAAACTGAGGCCCGAGGGAGTGACTGGCTCAGGTCACTTGGCTGACAGGTGGTTGAGGAAGTCCTGGCGCAGAGGCTCCCACGACCTCGCCGGGGCTGTGACCTGCTTTAGCTGGGCTGCCCATCCCTCACGTCCCTGCTGGGCGTCAGAAGCTGGGCCAGGAACACGTGGTCACGGGACAGGGTCCTTTGACACCAGATGGCGTTTGGGGTGGTGACTTTTCCTCTCTTGCGGAGTTTCTGTCTGTACGTTCCTTTTATAATCGAACAGACCCTTGAACTGGTAAAGAAAAAGGTCTGGGTGTCACCAGAATGAAGAGGAGGAGGGGGATGCAGGGACAGTGCTAACACGTATGGCGCTGTCATCAGTAACGGAGTAAGCTAGCCTGCAGGGACACAGACGCCCAGCCCAGCGCCTCAGATGGTCACTTCTCGGCGCTTTGATTTTTAAACAGAAAGCGAGGGAAGACCCTGTTTCAGTTCCGGATGTGGCGTTGGAGAGACCGGTCCCCCGGCTTCGCTGTCCGTCCCTCCAGCATTTCAGGAAGCAGTTTCTGGTTCCCGGGAGGCCTGTGATCCTGGAAGGTGTGGCGGACCAGTGGCCGTGCATGACGAAGTGGAGGTGGGTGGCTCTGCCTGATCCAGCCCCCCGCCCCCACCCGGGGACTCCCCGATTCCGTCTCCCTTCGTCCCAAGGAAATGCAGCCTCGCATGCACATCCCGACTGTCCCTGCGTGGATCACTCGGGGTTAACCGGGGATTACAGGCGCAGTGCGCCAAGTTCGTGGCAGAGATGGAAAGGTCCGTACTTCCACAGCTCACTGCTCTAAGCCGGTTCTAGTGAGTGCTCACCTCGTGCGGCGTGAAGTCTGTTAAAGCCATTTTGCACGATCTGAGGTGTCCCCTGGACCTTCCCAGGGGCCCTGAGGCCTAAGAGCAGAAGAACGAACCCGAGACACGGCCCCTCCCCTGCAGGCAGGGCTCCTGGGCTTGTTCCCTCCTCCCATCTGCTCCGATTCGTGGTGGTGACAGCAGGTCAGGCCACTGGGCGGTGGCCGGCATGCCGAAGCTGTGGAAAGGAGCAGGGGTCTCTGAGGACGATGGATCGGCTCCCCTGTCTCCCGTGGGTCGTGGACAGAGTGGTTCCCGCCAAGGCCGTGAAGAGTACCGGCCGCTGGGGCCATCGTCCCGCAAACATTCATTACGGGTCTTACTATGGGCCAGCCGCCACGATCGGCTCGTGCTGTATTTTCTCTCTCTGTCCTCCCCATTCCCATCCCGTGGGACAGGTATCGTCATCACCCTAGCTTACCAGTGGGCAGAGGTCCCCGGCCGGTCACGGGCAGGGCCAGGCCGCCCGAGCTCAGAAGCCAGCGCCCCCGCCGTGCCGTCTGCTGTTTGCTCGGAGGTCTCTGAGCTCAGAGACAAGGTGAGCGGAGAAAGAACTGGGAGGCTTTCGGCCAGCAGGGCGATAGAACCACCCAGCAAGAAGCTTGGCAAACCAGCCTCCCCGGATCTCTCTGCAGTGGTGTCAGTGGGCTCGTCACCCCACATGTCGGTGCCCGAGTGCCCCCCACCGGTGAAGAGTGGGTAACAGCAGTCTCTCTCCCCGTGGGGCTGTGTGGAGACCAGAGGCCAGTGTGGCCGAGTGCCCGGCAGGCCTTAGCCAAAGCGACAGTGGTGACCATACGTATCTGTCTTCTAGTTTGGAGTATATCCAAGACATTGCCGGCTGCCGAACTGTCCCGGTGGAAGTCGGTTCCAGGTACACGGACGAGGACTGGTCGCAGACGCTCATGACGGTCAATGAGTTCATCAGCAGATACATCAGGAGTGAGGTATGTCGTTGTGCCTCCTCCCCTGCAGCGTTTATGGTGGGAGCTCGCGGGACATCTGGGAGCTGCAGGATGAGGATTCGGAGGGGCTGGTAGGGGGGCCAGAGTGAGGAAGGCCAGCTGCAGGGCATGCGGAACGCTGACTCATTTCAGGTCTTTTTTTTGGTACAATTCAGTGGTGTTTTGTTTTTTTTTTTTAGTGTCTTTGTAAGATTTTGCACCCATCCCCACTATCTAATTCCAGAACATTCTCATCACTCCCCAAGAAATGCCATAGCCATGAGCAGTCACTTCCTCTTCTGCTATAGACAACCCCTAATCTGCTCTATGTTTCCATGGATTTCCCAATTCTGGACTTGGCGTAGAAACGGAATTGGACAGTCTGTGGCCTTCTGTGTCTAGCTGCTGTCGGCATCGCACTCTCGGGGTTCCCTGCTGTGGCTGGGTAATATCCCGGGGTGTGGACACCCCGCATTTTGTTTATCGTCAGCTGATGGCCGGTCAGGTGGTCTACACTGGCTGGTGTGAAAAGCGCCACTGGGAACGTTCCCGTCCAAGTTTCTCTGTGTGGACGTATGTTTTCGTTCTTCTCGGGTATATATGAGATGCCGAATCGCCGGGTCACAAAATGTTTGACCGTTTTGAGGAACCGCCAGACGGTTTCCAAAAGCAGCAGTGCTGTATTCTCGTGTCAGATTATTCACAGTAAGGGCCGGGGGTGGCTTCCCCTTCCTGAGGCCCGAACAGTTCCTCTGGGCTCAGAAGGGAAGCCCGCACGTGGCGCATGGACCCTTACGGGGAGGGGACGTCCACCCAGCCTCGGCAGTCCCGGCCGTCTTCCTGGCCCGGAGAGCAGAGCCCTTCCCGAGGGAGGTCGGGGAATTTCAAATCCGTGGTCTGCGATTGTTCCACACACTTTCTAGCAACTCACACCCAAGGCAGCCCCAGGCCCAGCCCCTGGAAAGTTCTGATTCGGTTTCATCTGGGTCTGCTGCAGTCCAAGGGCCTGGGGGGTGACCATGCTGGCTGATAGTTTGAAACACAGAAGAGTAAACCACAGAAAGCTCTGAGCACAGCATGGTCAGCACCCGGCTAACCTGAGTTAGCATCTTTGGGCCAGAATCCCCGTGACAGCAGAGATCACACAGATCCGGCCCTGCCCGCCACAGAACCCCAGGTCTGGCTTGTTGTGACTTTTCGAGTCATCAGGAAGAGAAGGGAGTGAGGGAGAGGGCTGGAAGCAGAGAAAGTCTTGAGGGATTCTAGAGAGAAGCCTCCATCTCCTTCAACATAATAGTCTGGAGTATATCCAAGACATTGCCAGCTGCCGAACTGTCCCGGTGGAAGTTGGTTCCAGGTACATGGACGAGGACTGGTCGCAGACGCTCGTGACAGTCAATGAGTTCATCAGCAGAGCCTGGGAGACCCAGGCCGGCGGGGCTCTGGCTATGGTGGGGGGCCTGGCGGCCAGCCTCCCGTGTACTCCACCCCCAGCGGCCCTTCCAGAGCCTGCGCCACCCCCCAAGAAGGCCTGGAGCCTCGTGGAGCCCAGTTTGTAAGGCACCGATCTTTCCATCCGTCTGATGGCAGAGATGTTCACAAGATGATCATCTCTGGGGAGTGCAGCCGGGGTGCAGGAAATGGGTGCTCACAGTTGTGCTGGGAAGTCAGTACATGGTTAATTTTGGGGAAATAAGCTGGCAGAAGCTACTAGAATTTAAGATGCACACACTCCTTGACTCAGTTGTTCTGTTTTTGGGAGGACATAAATATAAGGACCAGAATATTAGGCTGTTTATGGAAACACTGGCTAAATAACCTGACTGTCCACCAGCAGGGGGTGATTGAATTCACGGGGTGTCCTGCCTATAAAACATGTATCCGTCAAAAAAAAAAAAAAATGAGGCAGATCTGTACGTACTCACCTGAGGAGATACTCATGAGGTTGTCATTAAATGAAACAAAGATTTCCAAGTAATACATATGATACCATTCCATTTTTATTTATAAAAGAAATCGTCATGGGTGTACAGCCTCTTCATTTTCATGGGGGAAACTGAGCCTGGGGCATCCCTACAGAGGCGGCCCCAGATCCTGAGTCTCCCTGGGGCCCAGCGCTGCCCGCAAGAGGGAGAGCATCACCGATGTTCGCCCCTGGGGCACAGAGGGGCCCAAGGGGGACGGGACGCACCTGCCAGCTGGCTGCCCGTGGCTGGGGCGCACCCGGTGCCAAGAGCGAGCGGAACAGCGCCTGGAGGGTGCTCCTTATGGCCAACCAGGCTTTTTCTGTGTCGCTTCCGGTTTTCCTTCCATGGATCAGTCGAGGGACGTCGGGTACCTCGCGCAGCACCAGCTCTTTGACCAGGTAAGTCTGAGACCACGCTCCTCTGTCCTTGACCCTGCCACCTTCTCCCACCTCCCTTCCTGGGCTCCGAGCCACAGAGGGCTGGAAAGGCTCTAGCAGCCTCTTGGGCCACCCACGGGGGTGGCGCCCGTGTCCCCCTCACCAGCGGGCAGCAGGTGGCAAGCGGGAGACTGGGCGTGCCGACCTCAGGGCCCCAAGCCTGGGGTCGGGGGGGTGAGGAGGCCACGGCATCGGAAGGAGGTGGCCCCAGCGAAGTGGAAGCAGTTGTGGTCGGATGTAGAGGAATGGGTCCTAGGGAGCCGAGTGAGGGCGGCAGGCTCTGACCCGACCCGGAAAGAGCAGGTCCCTGCTGTCCTTGACCGTGGGTTTTCCAGGGGGGTTCCTGGCACCGTCCTTAGCCCATCTCAGCTGTCAGCTCACGAGGCCGTCTCCCCCCAGCTGGGCCTGTGTGCTCCTGGCAGGGGCCGGATTCAGTTCCTCTGGGTCCCCAGCCCTGGTTGGCCAGACTGAAGACCCTCAGGACAGACTGCTTGAAGGCTGAAGGCGGAGGGGGTCTCAGGCTGAGGCTGAGAGGAGGAGCGGGGTCCAGCCAGGCCGGAGGCAGGAGGACATTGCAGGGAGAGGCACCTCATGCACTGAGGCTCAGGGGTGCACTCTGGAGTGGGCCCCCTGTGCTGGGTGCATCCACCTGCCTGGGAGATGTGTTCAGAAGAGCAGAGCGAGAAGGCAAAGAGGGAGGCTGGGCCCCAACTGGGCGAGCCTTGAAGGTCAGACCAAGAACTCGGATTTATCTGCAAGGCAGCAGGGAGCCCTGGGAGGTTTCTGAGCAGGAGGATCCCAGTAAGAGGAGGTATTCCGGGGAGATCCATCAGGAGAGACTGGGGTGGGGGCAGGGCAGAAGTCCTGCTCCGGCTTTCTCCGTCACTGTCACCGGTCAGCCCTAAGAAGGGAGCATGACAGGGTGGCCCCACCAGCGCCCCGGGAGCTGACAGAAATGCAGGATGGCTCCCAGCCCCCACCCCGGCAGCGCGTGTCCCGTGCACCTGTTACCCGGCGCCCCGAGCACATGGTGAGGAGGGGGTCACGACACGCTGGTGGGACCCCGGGGGCTGCCTGGCTGTGGGGAAGTGAGAAAGCGAGGATGCGCCGTGGGCAGAGGGAGCTCCGCTCTGGTGAGGACAGGAGGTGCCCCAGAAGATGAACAGTGCTTGTGCGTGGTCACATGGTGTGCGGTTTTTCCTGTTCTTCTCTGCAATTTGCAAAGCATCTAGAACGAGCCCGTATGCTCATCATCATGAGAAAAAATAGACTTTATTTTTAAATGTAGACACAACAAGGGAACAAAGTGAAGTGGAACCCGATTGCCTTCCGAGTTTTCAGAGCCATCTGGTTAGGCTGAAACAACCTGACAGCTTATCCCAGGGAGGTCACTGAACAGTTTCCTTCTGTCCACCCCCTGCCCTGTCCCCCCACTCACTTCACTCTGTTCTGGGAGCGGGGGGCCGGAATGCTGCCCCGGGCCTGGGCTTCCTCGTGAGCCCCTCTGCACCCTGCTCTGGGTCCGGCCCTGGGGGGGGCAGGGTAAGGAAGAGCCGCCCCTCCCGTTCCAGTGGACCTGAAATCCAAGTACATCAGCTGGTGACGAGCGCCCCCAGGAGAAGAACAGAGGCAGCCTTGTGGCGGTGGCTCTGGGGAGCCCAGGGGCAGGGAAGGCGTCTCCAGGAGGTGAGACTTCAGTGGCGACCTCGAAGATGAGCAGCCTCCAGCCATGGGGCGGATGTTTTGCCCATTTTTTTTATTGGGTCGTTTGTCTTTTGAGTGTTAGAGGAGTCCTCTGTATACGTTCTGGGTCTAAGCTAGTTGTCTAGTGTAAGAGCCGTATTTGATGTCAATCCTTAACTTTCTTCTTTTGTCTAAAAGGAGACGAGGGGGGCATGCCAGCAAGGGGGGGAGCAGGAGCGGACATGCCCCTTGAGCGGGGCTGGAGCCGAGTGCCTGGGGTTGGGGGGGGCGGGGAAGAAGCAGGTGGGGCTGGAAGAGGAAGGATGGTCTTTCCCATGCCTGGGGCCGCGTGGGAGGGTTGGGGGCCTTCTCAGATGGCCGAGGCCCAGTCCTGGAGGGGAATGGAAGGTGGGCGGGTGGGGCAGCGGGGAGACCCCCAGGAGGCTGCTGCCGTGGTCCAGGGGGAGCTGATGCCCGGGGAAGCGGACAGCTTCCAGCCTGGTGCCAGCTGCCAGCACCTGCACACAGGTGGCTGGGCGAGGCCGCGGGAAAGGGAGCAGTCAAGGAAAACTTTAGACTTGAGACCCGAGTGCCCGGTCAGTGGAGCTGAGGGATCCAGGAGGGACTTCGCTGGTGTCTCGGCCAGACTACAGACACTGTGGTGGGGCCCAGCAGGAATGCCTGGGCAGGGCAGCACCTGGCCTGGGCGGGGATGGGGAGTTATGCCCCGAAGGGGGAGATCTGGCTCAGTCAGGGCCCGAACCACAGCCAAGGTCTGCCGGGTCTGCCCCTGGGCTAGGGCTACTCTCACTGCCCGTCCTGACAGGGGACCCAGGTCCAGTTGGGGCTGTCCCAGCCCCCAAGAGCCTGCGCACCCAAAATTAAAGGGGCCAGAGTGGGTGGGAGCTGGGTGGGCTGCGCTCTCTTTCCCAGGCCTCCCGAATTAGGACTTTAGATCCTGCCTCCTGCCCTCTCCGAAGGAAAGGGGGAGTCTAGCGAGCAGGCCCCTACTGTGCCATCCCAAGTGACCAGCCTGTCCCCTGAACTTGGTCACACCTCCCATGGGCCCAGGTAAACTCGCCTCCCTGTCCTAGGGCAGCCATTTTCGATTTTACTAGAACAAGAGGAAGCAGTGTGAGAAGCAGAAGGCAAAGTGCCCAATTGTTTTTAAGACGAACCAAGACCTTAAAGACATTTTGCCTTTTGGAGGGCCACCTGGATCTTTCTCTCGGGTCCCCAGAGGTGTGTTTTCACCTCTGCTGCCCAGAGTGCCACCTGGCAGGCCCCCGCACTGCTTTGTGGGGCCTTCTCTGCCTCCACGAAGCCCAGTGGCTCCCACCTGAAACCTCTTGCCCAAAAACCTCTTACTGACTTTTCTCCCAGGGGCCCCATGTTGTGGGAGATTGTGGCCACCACACTAGGCCTCCCTTTAATTATCGGTCACATGATGGGAGCATTCCTTCTCTTGGGGGCGGGGGGGTGGTCTCTGAATCCGTGGCCAGTGGCCAGTGGCCAGTGGTTCTCACCATTTGACCAACCAGTCACAGTCCAGAAACCCTGATGATGTCATCAGGGACCAATCAGCTTCCGAGCGTCCCAGCAGGAAGCAGCTGTGTGTGACCGAGCCTCGTGGTGATGGAGAAGCAGGAGGTTCCCAGAGGCCTTTGGCATCTCCTGCCGCCCCCCACCCTACCGGCCACCCCACGGGCCGACAGGACAGGGGACCCCAGACTGGGAACTTGTACGTTAGCCCAGAGCAGTGGACACAGCCGCATTTCTCTACTTCTGCACAGGCTGTTTGAGACAGAACAGCCTGAGGTCCCTGCAGGGAGAACATTCCAGCCATTCCCAAGGATCCATCAGTGGCTTCTTGGCCAGCACCCTGAACTTGGAGCAGTTATGACTGAAAGATGGCGAAAGCCTGCCTGCAGCTGCCCCTTCAGAGCAGGGAGACGTCCCTCTCCAGATACCTGAGGAAAGTAGCCGAGGGGTGCCCCCCACCGCCACCCATTAGGGACCAGGCGTCGGTTTCTGTGGAATTTCCCCGAGCCGCCGAGCCACCTGCCCCGGCAGCAGGCAGTCTTTGAGGCTTGGGGCTGCGGGGGCCATGGAGGCCTGGCCTCCGTGGGAGAGAACCGGCGTCTGATGGGCCTTCAGAAGGCCCGGCCGGGGATACATCCAGGGGAGCGGGCCCGCGGCCCCCTCCCCGGGGTGTCCGGACCCCTCACCAGCCCTGAGCGGGGGTGCTGGGGCCCTTCTGCGGGGTGCAGCCCCAGCGGGGCCCTCTGAAGGCCCAGCCAGGGAGCGGGGAGGACGCAGGGCTAGAAGCAAACTCCAGAGGGGACACCATGCTTGCTGTCTGAAAGCACCTCTTGTCGGCGGGTCAGGGACGGCAGCCGGGGCGGGGAGCCAACAGCACCTCCCTTGTATCGAACTCATTTCTACATAGTGTCTGGTTTTTGCCCTTTGATTATTCATGTAGCTTATGTACCGGGATCCTTATTATGTTGAACCCTTGGGTACCACAGTGCAAAAGTTTCTCCCTTTATTGGCCTTTGGATTCATGAACGTATTTAAAATGTATGCACGGTGACTGCTTTCTCCTTAGTCCATTTTGGGGAATCTCCCTTTCCAGAGATTTGATAAATACCCAACCCCATTTTCTTTCTGTTTTTTTCTTTGATTTGATTTTCAAAAACGTGGCACTCTGCAGAACATTGCGAGCTGGTGTATTTTTAAGTGCAAAGCAGTGCTATCAGGTTTTCAAAAAGGAAACGAAGATAAAATGCACATGACAGGGAAACAAATCTGGAAATAAAATTATATGTAACTCTTTCCTAATGATTATATATTTATTTTTTCTTTCTTTTTTTAAAAAATTTTATGTATTTATTTACTTGAGAGAGAGAGCTTGCATAGTGGGAGGGGCAGAGGGAGAGTGACAAGCAGACTCCGTGCTGAGCACAGAGCCCAACATGGGGCCCGATCGCATGAGATCACAGCCTGAGGCGAAATCAAGAGTCGGACGCTCAACAGACTGAGCCACCCAGGTGTCCCTATATATTAATTTCTTCAGTTGGTTTTTCAATTCCCCCACAGTAAAACGCAGACGTAGTTTACTGAACCGGGATAAACAGGATCTCTCCGGGAGAGATCACACTGTAAAAAGGCAGTGTGTGTTTGGCCGTCCTGTGAGATGGTCCGTTGACTTTGGGGCTGGTGCGTCCCCGGCCGGGGCTCGGCCTTCCCACCTGTGCTCTGACCCCACAGATCCCAGAGCTGAAGCAGGACATCGGCATCCCGGACTACTGCTGCCTGGGCGACGGGGAGGAGGAAGAGATCACCATTAATGCCTGGTTTGGTCCCCAAGGAACCGTGTCCCCCCTTCATCAGGACCCTCAGCAGAACTTTCTGGTCCAGGTGGGAGTTGCTCCAGAGCGTCGGCCTTGTGCCTCCCCAGCCCGGCCCCGCACAGCCTGGCCACGTTACCCGTGTTTAAACACCAGAGAGACGGGTGTGGACAAAAATGAAATCAGAGAGACGGTACCAGGCCCCTCTGGGGCCCTCCTTCCGGCGGAGGCTGGTTCCAGGTGTGGTTCCGGGACCAGCAGCCCCTGGGATGGTGGCTGCGTCACTCGGGCAGAGCAGGGCCGTCTCGGGACGGAGTGAGTGCCCTCACACTGCGTGTCCTCTGCCTCCCCCGCCGCCCCCCTTCCATCAGAACCAGGCCGGTTTCCCCCTGCCAGCACCTCTCCCCAGACGAGGCACGGCTTCCTGGCCACTGGATGGTGTGTCCTGAGAACCTGACCCAGACAGGGAGCAGGTGTGCTTATTGCAAGGGGAGGGGCACCTGTTGTGAAACCACCTTATTTTTTGCAGGCAGAGGTTTAACAGATGAGAACGTTCTTCCAGCAGAGGCACTAGAGGGGCTGAGAGCTGGGCCCCGGAGCCACTGCTTGGTGTGAATGCCAGCCCTGTCACGATTCAGCCTGGTGACCTTGGGCCACTTGGCTAGCCTCTCTAGTTACTGATCCATAATATATTTGGAGGCTAAACCTATGCCTGGCCTGGAACGGGCGTGGCAGGGATGGGGCAGTCTGGGCGCAGGGAACAGCACGTGGAAAGGCGCGGAGAGGTGTGGGAGGCTGGTGGGTTCAGGGACCTGCGGTCCGCGGGGGGCAGCCGTGGCGCTGGGGGCAGCAGCTGAGTGACGAGTCACCGTCTCTCCAGGTGCTCGGCAGGAAGTACATCCGGCTGTATTCCCCGCAGGAGTCAGAGGCTTTATATGCGCACGAGACGCACCTTCTTCATAACACGAGCCAGGTGGGTGCTTGGGGACCCCGCGTGACGCTGCAGATTCTCCCACCCATCCCTGGAGACCAGGCAGGTGACCGCTCGGGTTTTCTTCAGGTTGACGTGGAGAATCCCGACCTGGAGAAGTTCCCCAAGTTTGCTGAGGCCCCGTTCCTGTCCTGCGTCCTGTCTCCCGGAGAGATCCTGTTTATCCCGGTTCAGTACTGGCATTACGTGCGGGCTCTGGACTTGAGCTTCTCCGTCAGCTTCTGGTGGTCGTAGCCAGGGTGCAAGGGTCCGAGACGCGTCCCCTGCTCCACACCCGGCCTGTGCCGGAGCCTTTGCTGGAGACCAGGCTGGGCGCTGGCCGGACACGGGGCGAGGGTGCAGCAAGGCGCACGCTCCGGGCCAGGTGCGTGCAGCAGAGGCAGGTGGGCCAGACCCCAGGAGGACGTCCCCGGCCGACACCCCGCCTGGAGACCCCGGGCATCGTGAGGCCTGAGGTGCTGGGGACACGGACCGGCAGTGTGCACGGCGTTAGGGGTGGGCTCTGAGGTCGGCTGCCTGGATTCATACCTGGCCCCTTGGCTTACTTGCTGTGGGAGAGGTGGGATGGATACCTCACTGTGTGTGTGTCTCCATGGGGAAAACAGGGCAGCTCGAGCACCCACCACGGAGAGTTTGAGAGGCAGTGTGCAGACAGAGCCCCGGCAGGTCCACGAGCATTAGCTGCTGTCTGATCTTAATAATTACTGTGATTGCCACCGACTTGTTTGTCATGACTGGCCTGACAGGACAGCCCCAACCCGCAGACTCTGGAGGAGGCGCTGGCCACGGGCGACGGTCCCTCTCGGCTTGCTCAGCCCAGCCCTGCCGGCAGCGGGGAGTCTGGGGAGGTTTCTGTTGTCATTATGCACGCACGGCCTGACGGGCGGCCATGGCCATCTCCTAGGCTGCATTTTCAACTGTGCCCCCTCCCAGCAGCCAGTCCCCGCACCATGAAACCACCCTCAGCGGTGCCCAGAAGCCCCCTCCTGCCCCTCGGTCTCATTCATTCCCCCCTTGCAGAGAGAGCCTTCCGCCCAGGGGAGCAGGTGGCCCTGCACGTCAGCTCCATGTCCCCGCAGTGCCAGGGCCCACAGGCTCCGGGGCCCCAGGGAAGACTCTGGCGGGCCAGGAACCAACGAGGTGCAGCTCCAGCAGCCGGGGCCTGGCTAGCACGCGGACCCTTGGGTAAGCGAGAGCAGGAGTGGGGAAGCGTCGGTGGGCAGCTGGACCCTAGCCGCTCGCCTCCTCTGCAAGCGGGCCAGGGCCTTTGAGCTTGATCACGCAGGGCTTGGGGCCCCGAGTTTGGGGCAGGGAGCCATCAGTATATGCATGGAGCCGGCGGGGAGGCAAGGGGGCTGAGGCGGAGTGAGGCGGGGGTGCGGCGGGGGCACGCAGGGCAGAGGCAAAGGCCAGCTACTTGGGAGCGAAATGAGGGCTCTCTGCGGAGACTGCTTGTCCCCCATCTGGCGCTGTTAATAGTTCTTTGCCTAATCCGTCAGATGAAGAACTTACCCAGATATCCGCGCCGCTGAAGGTAGCGGGGCAGTAGGAAGGCCACTGGGCCTGGCACGCTGGCTGTCAGGGACAAGTGGGCCGTAACTCGGGGGCCCGCCTGCATCTCCCTCAGGCCCCCCCAGCCGAGGGTGGCTGTAGCCTCTACGATCCGTCTCTCCCAGCTGGTGGCCCCGCTCCTGCTCCGAACGGCCGAGAAGACATGGCATTAAAACAGGACGCGGGGGCCTGGCTGCCTGCAGCAGCTGTCCCTTGTCAGGTGGCAGGATGGGGCAGAAGCCGAAATCTTTAGGTGCCCTCTGGGCCGAGCTCCAAGGCCGCCGGCAACAGCGGGGCCGGAGGGCTGGCCTCAGCTCTGAGCAGCGCGGACTCAGGTCTGCCTGGAGGATGAGCGCCCGCCGGCTGTCCGCCAAGCCAACGAGGGGCGAGCCCGGGGCCACCGTCCCCGACCCGCCTGAGCTGCAGAGGCCGGCCCTGGGCTGGTCCGACGCAGGCATGTGAGGCCTCGAGCCGGATGCGGCCCTGTCCCGGCATCCGAACAGGAGGGACAGTGCAGTAAGGTGCGGATTGTGGCGAGGCCTGTGAAGGGACCGTGACAGGGCGGACCGGGGACGGGACTTAGCACAAACGACATCTGAGTAGCCGGAATGACCAGGAGGCCGCAACCGGCCACGAGGTTTGAGGAGGCTCTCCCAGCAGCAGGTGCAGCGGCCCTGGGGCAGGAAGGCTCGGGCACCGGGGGAGAGGGAGGGACCCCGTGCAGTCGGAGCACCAGGGGGGGGGGGGGCGGGGGGGACGATTGGGACTGCGCCTGTAGGGGGAGCCGGGTCTGCAAGCTGCTGTGAGAGGGCCAGCAGGGCGAGCCCGGAAAGCGGAACAGCTGTGTCACCTGTCCCATCGGTAGCTCTCGGAGTGACCGAGTCAGGAGTGTCAGCAGGGAGCAGAGAGGGGGGAGACGGGCTGGGCAGAGAGGCGGGCAACGGCCCAATCCCCAAAGCCTCGAGCACCAGACATGGTCTTAGAACTGTGTATGAGGTTTTGTCGGGTGCTGTCAGGGAGTCCTCGGGAAGTTCAAGTTGGGATCAACACTGGGAGACTGAGAGCCGGGGGGCCTGTGTCCCCAGGGGCCAGGGGCTCAGAGCTTCTGGAGTCACAGCTAGGACTCGCCTGGACCTGCGTGGTACGACCCTGCCCCTCCTCGGGCTGTGGGAAGCCCCCGGGCCCCCCCAAACCCCAAGCTCCAGGGTCCATCCTTTTTCCACTGGTTTTCCTGCCTTCCTGTCATCTCTGCAGATTTCCTTGTACCCTTCCAAGAAAGCTCTTCTCTGCTTAAGCCGGTGGGGATGCTTTCTGTTGCCTGCTTGACACCAGACCTCCCTACATGGTCGGGGGGTGCCCATGGGGCTCTATTGGGTGGCTGCTGTTTGCCTCCAGATCCCTCCTGTGCCGGGATCCCAGCCTGGCCCCCAGAGGCTCCGTTGGGAGCATCATCACTGGGATGCCGGGTGATGAGGAGACTCACCTGAGGCTGGGAGGGTGAGCCTCTCACCAGCCAGCACCATTTGTCCACCACGTCCTAGATGCTAGATGCCCCCTGTGCACCGGGCTTGTGGAACAGACCACGGGTGGAGGCCACCTGCCCATTTGGTGCCAAGTTCATTCCCTGTTTGCCTGATAAGAGCATCCCGTTATCTTTGGGAGAGAACTCTGTGGCTCAGAGGCAAGCGCCGATTTGCCAGTGCCAACTGGACTATCCTGTCCCATCCCCGCCTCTGTTAAGTATCCAGAGTGGAGCTGGGACCACGAGGGTGTTTGCCAGGGCAGGCAAGCCAGTTAATGAGACGCGCCCTCTTCGTCCCAACACGGCGCAGTGGCGTGTGAGGCCTGGAAGGATGGCTAGCAGGAAGAAAGTGGCTAGATTTTCTGGGAGACTAAGCACAAGGCCAGCTCAATGAAAATTAGAGGCAGCGATGTGGATGCTTGGTGACATCACAGGACCCACCAGGTCAAGCCTCTCCTGAAGGACCCCGTCTGGCCAAGTCCCTCCTTGTTTAGCCACATTGGGCTGACTGATATTGGGGTGGAAGAGACAAGGAGACGGGAGTCAGAAGTGTGGCAGGTGTGATGAGCAGGGATGTGCGGGAAAATGGGGACCGAGGGCTGGAAGCCGTGACAAGATCTGAAGAGCGGCCGGGGAGCAGGCCAGTGGTGGGAAATGAGGAGGGAAATTGTGCAGGCCGAGGGCACAATGTGTGCAGGGGCTCGGGGGCCAGGAACAGAGGGCGCTTTCAGGAGGGAAGGAAATGCCATGTAGGGCAAAGCGGGCCTGGAGAGGTGGTGAGATGGGCCTCAGTGCCGGCCCGTGAATCCTCAGTCTGCACCCGGGCCCCAAGGCAGCGGGGCCGTCAGTTCTCAGGGGGGCATGTCGCGCTGACGGTTGGTGGCCGGATCGCCGCGGTGGAAGAGCCTGGAGCAGGCGGGCTGGCCGCGGCCAGGAGCTGAGCTGGCAGAGGGGGCGGGGGCCTGGACCGGGTTCGGTGGCAGGTGAGCCAGGGAGGAGGGGGCATCTAGGCCGACAGGACGGCTGATGGTGGCGCTGCCCTTCACCAGGCAGGGGCGGAGGCCCCCAGTGAGGAGAGCAGCCTCTGGCCCGTCAGGCAAGCTGCACCTCGGGCCAGAGGAGGGTCCGGGCTGTGGGGGGCTGGGGAGGGCTGGGCCGGCCAGTGTTGATGGCATGAGTGACCCAAGCCGGGGGCTGAGGCTGAGCCGCTGGGCGGGTGTCGTGCGGGAGGAGCTCTGGCAGCTTCCCCAGCGGGGACCCAAGCCGAGGGGTTCTCCGTTATCCGGGAGCCACCCCGGGAAGCCTCCTAGGGGGCGCGCGACCACAGACGGAGGCTGCAGCGAGGACTCCTTAGTAACTTTTATTCCAAACCTGCTCACGAGTGATCATCACAAAGCAGACGGGGGCTCAGGTGCAACGTGAAGCACCGTCGCCCAAACAGGGCCCGCCGGCTGTCCCTGAAGGCAGCGAGCCCGTGGCAGCGCAGCAGCTAGTGCTGCCTGGACCGCAAGGACCTCTTGTTGGCCCTGGAGGTACCAGCCTCCCGCTCCTTCTCGGGATCGAAGACCTCTGCACACAGAAAAGGCCGGAAGGTACCATGAGCAGCAGTGGGACGCACGCACACGACAGCAGCTTGAGACCGCAGCTATGGGTCCCCTGCCGAGGGCTCTGTCCTCGCGCCCCACCCCCACCGCAGCCAGGAAGGGGGGTCACCTCCCGTCCCCGGACGGCTGCCGGGGGGCTGTATAGACCAGACAGGTCTAGACCATGACCTAAGGGTTCTCCTGGGTTCTAAGAGCCCTTGGCAGTGTGCGAGCAGGAGGCCTCCGCGTACTGCAGGAGCTGCTTCAGCGCGTGGGTTCGGGTCCTGCTCACACACACCTGCACACGCGGAGCCCTCGCCTGAGCGCTCCCCGTCCCCAGGTGTCTCCTCAGTCCTGCCCCCCAGCCCCTCCCAGAGGCTGGGGGACAGCCCCCGAGCACCATGGTGATGCGAACCTGGTATCTCGTGGGGCCAGTAGTCATTACAGTGGGGGCAGCGGGGCTCGGGACTGGACTGGAAATACTTGGCCGTGCAAGGTAAGTGCATCCTGATCCCACACGTCTCGCAGCTTTGACCCTGAAACCAGAAAGGCAACAGCCGTGGAGCCTTGCTCCGTGTTCACAAACCTTCTGCAAATGGCCAGGAAAACGTCCAACAGGCTCCATGGTCTTGTCTTCCAGGCCCCAGATGAAGGATAATTCCAAAGCCCTGAGCACAAGGGCTTGTAGGAACTGTTATTAAAAAATTCTGAGAGGGTGCCTGGGTGGCTCAGATGGTTAAGCGTCTGCCTTCGGCTCAGGTCATGATCCCAGGGTCCTGGGATTGAGTCCCGCATCGGGCTCTCTGCTCCTTGGGAGCCTGCTTCTCCCTCTGCCTCTCTCTCTCTCTCTCTCTCTCATGAATAAATAAATAAAATCTTAAAAAAAAAAAAAATTCTGAGAAATGAACATAGGTAGAGGACACTCAAAACTCTTAACAGTGGGACGCCGGGGTGGCTCCGTCGGTTAAGCGGCTGCCTTCGGCTCAGGTCATGATCCCAGGGTCCTGGGATTGAGCCCCAGGTCGGGTCCCTGCTCAGTGGGGAGCCTGCTTCTCCCTCTCCCTCTGCCCCTACCCGCTCCCCCTCCCCACACTCTTCCTCTCTCAAATAAAAATCTTTTTTTTTTTTTAAGATTTTTATTTATTTATTCGAGAGAGAGACTGAGAGAGAGAGAGCATGAGAGGGGGGAGGGTCGGGAGGGTCAGAGGGAGAAGCAGACTCCCTGCCGAGCAGGGAGCCCGATGCGGGACTCGATCCCGGGACTCCAGGATCACGTTCTGAGCCGAAGGCAGTCGCTTAACCAACTGAGCCACCCAGGCGCCCTCTCAAATAAAAATCTTAAACAAAAAACCAAAACTCTACCGGCCAGAGCGCGGTGGCGGCGGGCCCAGCCCCGCAGCACAGCCAGGCGGCCTCGGAAACCCGGGCTCCCGGCGCACGCGGGCGCTCAGCGCGTACAGGGCCCGTGCGCATGACTGCAGCCTTTCGGAAGCCTATCTGGCAACGTGGCTCAGAGGCTTTAAGAACACGTGAACGCTGTGCCAGAAACTGCACTTCCGGGAAGCCGGCCCAAGGAAACAAGCCCAGGTGCCCAAGGGCGCCTGTGCAAAGTGACTCATCGGGGCGCAGCTGACCATGGTGGCAAGGTACGTGTCGGAGGAGGAACCCCCCCAAGCGCCCAGCACTGGCCCGCCCGCAGGGAAGCCCCGGCAAGCGGGCCACGCAGGACAGAACAGCTGCCAGACGTCCCCACGCCAGCACCAGGATGACGGGCTACACGCAGGCCTCTGAGAGGCCCTGGCCTAGAGCCGAGGGACCAGGGACGAGAAAAGGAGGGCGTGCGCGTGGCCGTCCTCAGACACTTCCCAGGGGATGGCCTCCATCCGCCGGTGCCCGAGGCGGGGGCTCAGAGCCCGCGGGTCCCTGGGGGCGCCGGCTCACCCCGCCACCGGCCTGGTACCTGGATGAGGAGGCTGTGGCAGATGTTGCAGATCTTCACAGCATCGGGGTACGTCTCCCGGATGTACTGCTCCATCTCCAGGATGGCCCGGCTGTGCAGGGTGAACTCCCCTTCCTTCTGCAGGACAGGACGGGACGCGGCCAGGTCTCAGCCCCCCTCATGCCAGCCCCTTCCCCACCCGGCAGGCCCACAGCCCACAGCCCAGGAAGCTGCACAGGGCTGGGCACCCCTCACGTGGCCCGTTTCCACCAGCCCCGGCCGACAGGTGGCCACGCCGGCCGCCTGGCAGAGCCACAAGCCGGGAAAACCTAGGCCGAGGCGGAAAAGGGAGCCGACGTGCAGCTCCCCGGGGCCCTTGCCTCGGCACCTCGCTTGTGCCGCACAAGTGTGAACGGGGGTGCCAACAGCCCTCCTGCGGGGAGCACGCGGAGCCGGGAGAGGGAGGCAGTCTCCCCGCAGGGCGAACGGGGCACAGCCCCTGCCCCAGCGCTCACCCCTTCCTCTCCTCCCCCAGCCAGCACTCTAGCCGGCTCCCGCGCCCCCGCGCCGCCTTCAGCTCCAGTGTCATTGCCTCGGTTGGGGAAGGGCTGTCCTGGGACGTGTCTCCCTCGGCCTCCGGGGCTGCCTGCTCAATCTCTGGCTCTGCCCACACCGTGGGCCCGGGGCTGCCCTTGTGTCCCGAGGCCTAGTGTGGGGCTCAGCGCTTGGCAGTCCCGTGGTAAACCTCCCAGGGAAGGTGAAGTCGACCCTGCCTTGAGACCACTGAGGAATGCCCAAGGCCCCAGTGAACAAGTTCAAGTTCACGGTTGGGCCCAAGCCACATTTACTGAACGTCTACTGCGTGCCTGGAACTGTGCCCAGTGCTTATCGTTCACGACCCCACTCGGTCTTGTGGGGGCCCCATCACAGGGAGGTCAGGCGAGGTGCCCTAACCCCCAAAGAAGACCCAACCTCCCACGATCTCCCAGGCCTCAACTATCCTTGGAGCTCAGGCCCCACAGCTCAGTGGCCCCTGAGGCATGGAGGTGCGGCCGTCAGCAGAGGCCCACCTGGGGGCCACCCGCCCTCCGGCCCCTGCCGCTGGGACACAATCACGTCTGTGCCCTGGATGTACATGGTAACTCGCGGGGCCACAGCAGGGTGCTCGGGGCTCCCGGAGTGGTGGCTCTGCGGGGCTGACCAGCAGGTGACCGCAGTGTGTTTCTTCGTGAAGATCGGTTATTCTCTCACCTTCCCGTGAGCAGCGAGTGAGTGCTTCTTGTATATTTGGAGGGAAGTTTCTGGAACGCCCCCTCCCGGCTCACCGTGCCCCCAGCAGCGCTGACGGAGCATCTGCAGAGCCATAAGGCACAAGGAGGCGTCGCGGCCCCGCCCTTACAAACACTCGCAGAGCTCAGCAGGTTATGACCCCAGCTGCCTGAGAATGTTCCCTCCTGCCGGGCCTGCCCCAGAGAGGAAGAGAGCCTGGACACAGCAATTGTTGGGAGCTGTAGTCTCCGGAGCCCGGGCTGGACGGGGGACATCACCCACACCACGGGGCTGTGGCGCGGTCGGCTCAACGCCAGAGCCAAAGGGCTCTCTGTCGTCACAGGGCCACCCACGGGAGGACCCAAGGCCGCCCAGGGGGGTGGGGGTGGGGTCCCGGCACCCCTGCCCTGGGCCCTGTGGCCCGTCCAGCCAGGGGAGCGCCTCAGGCACTGCGGGAGCAGCTCTGGTGACCCGAGCAGGCTCTCCCTGGAAGGGAGGTGGATCAGCGCCTCCCCACGAGCAGCGGCCGCGCGGGCTGGGCCTGCAGCCGCCGCTCCGACCACCGGGGGAGGAGGTGGAGGGCTGCCCCGCGCACGCGGGCGCGGGCACGGCCGAGGTCAGGGGCCAGCGCGGGGCCCGTCTGCCTCGGGGTTCCTAGCAGCAGCCCTGCCCTTTGTGGAAAAAGCCCGGACACATCTGCTCCGCTCCAGTCAGCAGAAGCAGCCACGGGGTCGAGAAACGGGAATGTCAGCGCCGTCCGGTCCCTTCCCGGATGTCCCCAGCTCCCCTCCAGCACCTGCCCCCATGTCCTCTTGGCTCCCCAGGGCCAGTGTCCAAGCAAAAGGCCCTGAATGACGTGACACGATAGCAACCGCAAGGACGGCAATTCCTCTGGGAGCCCAGCACCGGGCGCTGGGCATCGGCCGTCCCATTCCTGCCCGGGAGGGGACACGGCTCCTCCCCGCTCACAGAAGAGGGGCTCCAGCCCCCCTGCCCAGGAACCAGGCCCAGGTCCGACGCCAGAGCCGCACCCACCGCCCCACGTCTGGACCAGGGCCCCAAACCTGGGTGCGGTCCCTGCTCCCGGGGCACCCCACAGGAGCGAGCAGGAGGCTGCAAGGCCTTCTCGGGGACATGGTGAGCATTAAAGCAGACAAGGGGCCCGACCCCAGCTCAATGGACAACAACTGAATACGATATGGTTTCGGAGGAAAACTCATTATCTGTTCTGAACAGTGAGCCAAGCCAGGGGAAGCACTGGACTTGCTACCTCGATCAGCCATTTGTTCTGTACAAACTTCTGCAACACCTGTTCTGCTTCCTTCTTCCTCATCTTCTTGCCTTTAAGTTGATCAACCAGGTTCAAAATATTTGTGGAAGACGCAAAGCCAGTTTCTGAGTCAATAATCAGTTCCAGCTGGAAGAAAGAGCAGGTCCCACGTTCATCTATCAAATTGGCAAAAACAACGTTTGAGCAAGAACACGGATCCTGGCCAGGGCGTAGCGAAACCGCTCCCACCCGCAGGCAGAACTGGGCCCGGGGACGCTCCTTCGGGAAGCCGGTTCATAACCAGCACCAAAAGCCGTAACCACGGCCAGCCCTTCTGACTCAGCGCTCACCCTGTGACCTGCCAAATGAATGACCTTAATGCCCCCCTAATCAAGAATCTGCTCTCACCCCCCCCCACCTCCCTGAAGGTAGAGAAGCTGGGGAATGAATGAACTGAGGCAGCACCCTCCTACTCACACGTGGGCAGGAGGACATCAGGGGTGAGGGGCAAGCTGGAGGCAGGAAGGACAGGACAGCAAAGCCAGGGTGGGCCAGGAAGCAGGCACGCTCGGGGGCCAACTGTCACCAGAGGAGGCTCAGAAAGGAATGATTCTAGGACTGGTCATCAGAGACTTGGATTCGCCAGATCTGGGTGAGGCCAGACTGTCTCAGCTGTTTTTACCTCCCGGTTATTAGAAGGTGCATCCAGGGCTGAGAACCCCTGTCGGGACCAGGTGCTCAGCCAGGTGAGTGACAGGAGGGCTGAGCCAACAGCTCTGATGCTGGGGAGGCAGAGCAGCGCCTCTCAAACATCGGGGCACCTCGTTAAAACGCAGACCTGGATTCAACGGTCCGGGGGGCGGGGGGGCGGGGACTGGGATTCAGCCTTTCTAGCAAGCTCCCTGGTGCGGCTGCTGCGGGTGTGGATCGTGCCGTGAGCACCAGGCAGCAACACCTGTTCACCTGCATCGCACACCCAGAAGCCTGGTGCAAACCTAGAGAAGCTCTTCCTTCCCGAGCAGCTGTGGCGCCCTCCCGTCATCACCCGGTGGTGGTGAGCTGCCCAGCGGCCCCCCTGCACATGGCCACCTGGGGCAGCAGTGGTGACCCTCCAAGATCACCGTTTCCATTTCTAATGATGGAAGACAGCAGGTTTCCCATAAGAAGCCCAGCCGATAAACAGGAGCTACTGTACTTACAGCCTTTCTGAACAGATCCAGCTCATTCTCTGCAAAATCTGAGGCCATTTTGGAAATAGAAGTGGTCGCCAGATTCACCTACAAAAGAGGTCAGCGTGGCGGTCAGGCTGGGCCCGTCCCTGGTCACTGAGCACCAGTGTCCAGGCGCTGCCGGCCACAGGGCTGGATCTGTGACCAGTCCTACGTTACAGACTTCAACCTCTAGCTCAGTCAGCATGTCTGATTCTCAGAGATTCTTAGAACTCCAAAGGTTGTGGAGTATCTTCCAAGCCCAGATACCTTTGGGGAACTTGTCTGCACGCCTAATGGAGCTTCCCAAGCAAAAGGCACCGAGAAGTCCAGCAGTAAACAAACCCGATTTACCGATTTAACCCAGCATTTCCACCGTTATTTGATGCCACAGCCCTTTTGCCCAGGAAGAGTGTGGGAGTCCCTGGCCAGCGCCCCTCGCTGGGTGGGCCTGGCTGGTGGGAGCCCGGCCTCCTTGGATGGGCCCACGGCGGTGCCCTGGCCCAGGCGGGGGCCTTGTTTGCTCCGCCCGCCTGTTTCTCCCCTCGCTCGCTGGCCAGGAGTGACACCGGAGCCTGACGGGAGGCCCAGATGGCTCTCAGTCCCAGCGCGCCACACATTCTTTCTTCTCTCAGCGTCCATGCCTTATCCTAAATGAAAAACCACTTTCCTCTCTTTAATCCTACTACTGCGCACATTTGAGGGGACTTCTTGCGTTGAACTGTCAACAAACACAACCTGTCTTGGGCAGGGGCTCGGATGGGGCAGTGAAGTGAGCATCGGGGTGACAGCCCCGGCCCTGATCACCGCACAGGACACTGACAGTGGCGCCGGTGGCCCCGGGCGGGCAGGGCGGCCACGCTGGGCTGGGTCTGTGTCCCCCATTGCAGGGCTGCTGGGGCGGGGCCGCGTCCACCCGCCGCAGTTCCGCACAGACGCCGCGAGAGGGCGCCGGCGTGCACTCACCAGCGCGTAAACGGGTCTCCCGTCGTCTTCGGTGGCTCCTTTCTTTATCTCAATATACAAGGACTCCAAGACACTGTTAATGTTGTTGATAAAGTCCTCCAGCGCCTCCATGGTGGCAGTGCCTGGAGAGAAACGGGCCGGGGCGGGAGCGGGGGAGGCATCAAGAAGTCATTCCATCCACCTGAGCCCGTGACGGCAAGGCCAGGAGCCGGTGAAGGCCAGCCCTCCTGGGTCAATGCCAATCGTGTGGCTGCTTCCTTCCTCGAGGGTGCAGACAGGGAAGGTGCTGTGAGCAGGAAGGCGCTCTTCCCATCCTTCCCATCTTCCCATCCTTGCTAGAAGCCCCCCGCTGCTGACCCCCGCCGCCCGCCATGCCCCTGTCCGCACGCTCCCCCACAAGGAGCCTGTCCCTGTGCAGCGTCACCCGTGCCAGGTCTGGCTCTATACCTTCTGCCCTTTATCCGCCATCCAGACACATACTGAACACTCCCGTGCCGGCCCATGTGCCGGGCCCCAGGGGCGGGGGCAGCGGTGAAGACTGACAACAACCAGCCCAGGGTAAGAGCACCAACTGACGCTGAGCAAGGCTGCCGCCCCGCCCCAGGAGAGGCCCCGCACCGAGCGCTTTCCAGCCATTAGGCCATCGTGCCGGCAGCCTTCCGAGGCAGGCACCAGCGTCCGCCTCCAGCTCGGCGGCCAGGCCCAGGTGCGCGGGGGCTGACGCGCCTGCACTGCACCCCCAGGCTCAGTGAGCAGCGGGGAGCCCGGCAGCACGGCCGCGGCCCGGGCTCCGACCCGTATGCTATCCCGCCTCCACGCTGCCGGGGGCTGCACAAGAAAGCCCCCTCCACTGTCCTGGGGCCGCCAGTCCATAGACAAGGGGTACATACAGAACCCGGGGAGGGATCACCATCCCCGTGCTGCAGGGGAGCCGGGGACGGAAGAGGTCCAGGGGCCAGGGAGGCTGCAGCGGGAGGCAGGAGTCCCACACGCAGGCCCTGCCGCCCAGCGGAGGGTGGCAACGAGGAGCCTTTCAGATTCGGAAGCAGAGAAAGGACACGGTCAGCTCTGTGTCTTGGAATTACCCTTTCGTATACTGTGATACTTTTTTAAAGAAAAAGTATTACTGCTTTAACTTATTAAAATAATTTCAACAGATTTATGACAAGAAAAAGCCAGCATACAAACCATGTGATACCACTTATGTTAAAACAACGATAAAACTAATGAAATACTGCAGGAAAACGGCCTGGAAGGATACCCACGAAGCTGATGGCCGAGGCCATTGCTAGGAAGGAGATGCAGATGAGGGGGTCAGCCCAGGGCACTTATCTCTGTTTGACTTCCTACAGAGAGAGATATTTCTAAGCTCCTTGTGTACCTAAGGATGTTGAAGGTTAAAAAAAATGACCGGTCATGCTGGTGGCAGTGAAGGTCACAGCCATGTGGGCCATGCAAGGGACAGTTCTGACCCGGGCAGAGGGGGCCCAGAAAAGCTAATGACAAAGACCAGGACAATCATACTAACATGCAAATCACAGCAGGGATCAAATCTTCCTTTTTAAGTAAACTTATTTAAGTTAAAAAAAAAGCCCTTTATATAAGAAGTCAGTAGTAATAAATAGGTGGTTCATGGACGTGGGACAAACCACGAGGACAGGAGGACAATGGAATGCGGCCCCAGCTGCTGAGCGCATGAGCAGAGGCGGGCCCAGGTGGTACTTCCTGTCCCTTTCTGAAACGCCTCCCTCCTCCTCACCCCCACTTCTGCCTACAGAAGCAGACTCAAATAGCACTTTTTTCCACGAAAGGTTCTCTGGGGCCTTTGCCGTCCTTCCTCTTCCACACGGACGGCGTGTGCCACGTGGGGGCCTGGGCTTGGGCAGGGTGGCCAGGAAGCTTCTCGGCAGGCGGGCAGCCCTTTCTGCCTCAGCGCACCCGACCCTGGGAAGCTGGCTGCACGGCAGTCGGGCCTTCGGGAGCCGCCTCTCACTGCCGGGGGGGCGGGGAGGTGCTGACAGGGCCCTTCGTGGGCAGGAGCCGCTCCGTCCACCCAATATGACACAATGGCAAGTCCCACCTCCCCCTGAAAGTGATAATGCACATTTTCCACCGAAAAGGTCACTCTTGGGTATGGTTCAGAAAAATGTACCCTGTGGGCCGATCACAAACACTGCAATAGGGCGGACTTTCCAGATACCTCGCCTGCATGGAGATGAGCTAATAGCCACTCTGCGCTTTCCCCTCTCCCACCCCTCCAGCGTGCTGTCCACTCTCATTTTTCAGAAACATGAATGTTTTCACTGAACAACAACAAAAAAAACCCCCCCAAAAGACCAAAACAAAAACGAAAAAACCCACTTCCTATTGCTGTTCCTGCAGGAACCTGCCACCTGCTCAAGTGCTCACGTTCTCTCCTCTTGGTCTCCGACCACACGGCTTCCTATGTCAAGGGCATGTCTGCATCCCTGCCCACTGTGTGTGTTTCTCATGCCCTGTGCCATACTATCTCCTTCTTAATGGAGAGAATACACTTCTCTGGTGTTCAGGAACACCCCCCACCCAACTTGAGTTTTGGGGGCAACAGCAGGTGCCATGGGGCCAGCCCAGTTCCACCCCGCCTCTCTGGGGGTCCTCAGGTGAGTCTCGCCCTTTCTCTCATCCCTGAAGGCCACCCACTGCCTTGCTTCCAACTTCACAAGTCTAGAACACATCCCTCTCACTCTCTAGGGCCACGCCTCGCTCCAAGCCCCCAGCCTCCCACTCCCCCGGCGTCCTGGACACGTCCCCTCCTGGGCACGCCTCTCCGACCAGACCAGCCGAGGGGAGGTGCCCGTGCCTTGGCCCCCTGCAGCTCCCAAGCACTGCCTTCCCTGATCACTTGGCTGCCCCAGTTACTAGATCTGGCCGCCCCACTCCTGGGGTCACCTGGTAACGTTTGACTGCCGATAGACATTTCCATCTCTAACCAGACCTTAGCTTTTTTTTTTTAATTGTCTTTCCCCTAAAAGTGTGATCTGGGGAGAAGAATAATTCCAGGTACCCTTTTCCAGAGAACCGGAAGGCAGGAAGCTGATGGGACCAGAACTGAGATCAGGAGGAGTGGCCCCAGACCCCGTGCTCAGCCTATCAGATGGACACTCTCCATCTAGGAAGGGACAAAAGGAGAGCTCAAGGTGGTTCCAGCTTGGCCACCAGGAGGTGGGAAGGTGGGAAGATGGCTTTGGCCAGACGGTCATCCTGTGTCCTGGTGCCCTCTGGGTCCTGCCCATTCCCCAGCCTGGCCCCTGGCTGTCAACCAGTCCTGTGTGTTCCTGTCCCCAACGCCCTTCCAACATGGTTCTTTTAAACTCGGCCAGAATTGGGTCACTTGCTTGCTGCCAAGCACCCCGACGGGCCCATCAAGTGTCACGGGTACACGGGACTAGTGCTTCCCGACCTCCAGTCCTCCAAGGAGCTGTTTGCACGGCCGTGCCTCCACGCCCTGCCCTGCTCCTGAAGCCTAGAAGCTCCAGTCTGTAGATCTGTATGAACACCCTGGGCCAAAGGACAGTCAGAGGATCCCTTGGGCCCCAATATCCTGTAAGGCCATGGTCATGATAAAGTGCGTAAGATAAAAGGCTGAACCACACACTTCTGAGGCAATTATTTCCAGCCTTAGCCCCGCCATGTTGACGACTTAAGAGAATTAATTAATAACATCACTCCTCCCTTCAGAATTGCAAACCCATTGAGAAAAAAGACAGGCTTCAGCTAAGTATCGAAGTTACCAGATTTTTTTGCAGGTTGAGCTGGATCAGAGGCTAGGTCCCTCAACACCACGGACGGGAAGTCAGCACCATGGGAGGACCAGCTCCAAGAAGTGACGAGCAAGGCCCCGGACCCACCACCACTGTCTCTTCTCAGAGAGCAGGTAACCCCCAAAACCGGCACGTGGCACCATGTCCGAACCAAGCAGAGGTCTATGGATCTTAGGAGGCCCCGGGGTCCTCTCTCCTTGGGAACAGGGTGTCCCTGGGCCTTCCTGTGGGCTGGGGCAAAGTTGCTCTGACGAGCTACAAACAGCGAGCCTACAAATGCGTGGCTGTAATTCACCGGAGCGTGTGCTGGGCACTGCTCACTCGCCTGCTTCACGTCCTCACTACCAGAAGGGCTCCAGAATTCGAGTCACGAATGTCATCTTGATACGCAAGAGGCTTGGGGAGAGTCCCCATCGCTCAGCAAGGGCGCCCAGGCCGGCCTGACCCCACATCCTGAGCACGAAGCCACAGGGCCTCAGCAGAGAAGAGTGAGCCTTCTCTGGGAACACACACCCTGCCATGTGGGGGGCCGAAGGCCAAGGCCCAGGAGGGGACAGAAGAGCTCTTTCTTTAGTAGGAAATGCCCTTCCAATGGGACAGTTCAAGAAAGGGGACTCCGGGTAGTCCCCAGGCCGGGGCGGCACCACACAAAAGGGGCCACCATTCCTCTGACAAGCCGGCTTCTTCATTTTGAGAGACTGCTTTTTCTGGCCACTTCTGTATCTATTCTCTCCTTTTCTCTTAAAATTCATTTAAACCTCTTCTTGCTAATCAGGGTCCCTGCTTTTCAGGAGGCTACTGGAACCGGGGATTCACTGCACACTTGGGGGGCAGGCAGTCAGGAAGTCTGCTGCCCTAACTTCTGAGCAACAAATAGTTTTGTTCCAAACTAGGCAACTATAGATAGAAAATGCTATTTTTAGGCAGAGGAAATAACAGCAAAAAATAAGACCCCAAGGGACCAAACCACTTGTGGGCCAACTCGCCCTGTGACAGGCCCCTCACCTGATGGGCCGGCCGGGTGGTCCCCGAGTGCAGCGCTGGGGAGGGGGCAGGCCAGGCCCCGGGTCGGACACGGGCGCTGGGGCACACCGGGGGCTGGGAAGGGCTGGTGGGCAGGGACACAGCGCCAGACACGCTGTATAAGGGGTCACATCTCAGCCTGCGACCTTCCCATCAACTGCCTGGGAAAAGGACTCTGGACACTCCGGGGCGTGCAAGAAAGACGGGAACGGACAACGATGCCGCTTCCAAAGTCTGGCCGGTCAGGGGCACTGGAAGAGCAGGGAGGGAGGGGGCCGTCTTTCACGTGGCCGGTACGTTCGGTAAGTAATTCCCTGTATCTGTGCAGCAGGGCACCGTGTACCCGCTTCCACCCCCTCGTGATCTCATCAGAGCCTCGTGAACAACCACCGGCGAGCCGGATACAGCAGGGTCTGGGCACTTCCACAGAGGACACCAGGGGTCACGGAGCTTAAGGGCTTACCCAAGAAGCCAGGGCCAGCGAGGGACGGAGTGCAGACTGGCAATCTGAGGGCTGGCCTTTAGTTTTTGGTAGGGAGACAAAAGGACTTGAGCATTCATTCAAACGAAAAAGTTTTGCTTAGATACGCAACTATGTCTTGAGAATTACTTCAAAATAATATGGGTTAAGTAGGTAGGAGATGTGTAGATAAAACAAGATTAGTTATGAGCTGCCATTTTAGCTGAGCGATGGGCTTCACTGTATTAGTCTACTTTTCTGTTTGACTTTTCCCTTTTAAGGGTAAAAAAAAAAGTATCTCAAGCCTCACCAACAATGTGACCTGATGCCTTCACCCTCAGGTTTCTGAATCCAAAAAGAGAAAAATGGCAGTGCCCCGTGCCAAGATACATGAGCTCAGGCCTCTGATGGTACAGAGGGGGCCGGGGGGGATGGACAGTCTTTGAATAACGGACTGTTCTTAAATCTGTTGCTTAGAGAGCTGTTTCCAAGTACACAGAGTTGTTCTTTGTTTTTTGTTTTTAATCTAACTTCAGTTAGAAAGTCTGCCCTTTGACCCATCGGCCAGGCCCCTCACCAGAGCTCTGTGGGTCAGTGCTCCAGTCGGCAACTGAACGGTGCTGCCTCTTTGTCACGAAGGTGCTGGGGCAGGCGGCCTCCTGAATTACAATGTGAGTCATCAGAACCCTGAGCCACTTTCAGCAGAACTTGACTGTTGATGCTATTAATTGCATTTCACTTCATCTCAGCCTTTGAACACAGGTGGGCCATCCACCGTTGAGACCAGAGGCGGCCTCCACTCCCACCACCCCGGGAACCTCAGGAGCAGATGACGGGGCTCTGCGGGGACTGACCGCCCACCCGCTAAAAGCAAACTGGCTCGGCTCTATCCCTGGTGCATAAGCTTCCTCCTCCCCGGGTTTCAGCTGAGCCCAGCTTGTTGGTCCTGACAGAATCGGATGCCTACAGAGGCCAGGCAGAAGCCCAGATGGGGACAAGAGCGGATGCGGTGGGTGATGTGGAGGACACGCATCCCACCAAGAGCAGTGGGACTACTCTGCTTCAGCCACATGCCCAATCTTCGGATTTTTATGAGAAATCGCCCGGTTGGTTTGTTTTTTAACGTGGTCATTAGTTTTAAAACACTATAGGGCAAACAAACTGTGCCCGTCAGCTAGATACCATTGACTATCCCTGGTTTTCAAATTCTGATATGGGCTGGGACCCTGCCATAAAGACACAATGACTAATGGGGCCACTCTGTTCTCTGACCCACCAGATAAGAGGCTATGGGCTGAGCTGTGAATAACTCAAGGGAACAAACTGTGTCACACTCATTCTTCTGAGAGACTGAGTACAGACATACCTCCGAGATGACACGGGCTTCATTCCAAACCACCACAATCAAGCAGCATCGCAGTAAAGCCAGTCAAGTGAATTTTCTGGCTTCCCAGTGCTTATAAAAGTTACGCTTACGCCACACTGTCATCTACTAAATATGCAATGGCACTGTGTCTAAAACAAAATGCACGGACCTTCATTTAAAACTACATGATGCTAAAAATGCTGAGCATCATGAGTTGTCAGTGAGTTGTAATCAACAGGATCCCAGATCACTGTAACAAATAGAATGAAAACATTTGAAATATTGCCAAGAATGACCAGAATGTGACACAGAGACAGGCTGTTGGAAAAAAGGCACCAACAGACTTGCTTGATGCGGGATTGCCACAAAACTTTGATTTGTTAAAAAAAAAAAAAAAAGCAACATGTAGAAAGAGCATTAAGCAAAGTGCAAGAAAAAGAAGTATACAGACCAGGAACAGACCACAAATAAGAAAAGGACTCTGACCCACCACCTGCAGCCACCAGCCCAGAGAAGCAACCAGCCCTGGGAGCCAGCCCGCCACCTAGAAGCCAGCCTTCTGGAAAGTCAGACCACTACCTCTAGCAACCGGTCCCGGAAGCCCGACGATAACCCGTGTGGTAATTGCTGCATGATGACCAGGACCTGCTTTGTAACTGACGGCTTCCCTAGTTTTTGGTTCCTTCTTCCAACTTAGGAGCAAACACAGAAAGCTGAATATGCTCCCAGGAGATGCCCTGCTTCGAGGTAACTGGCCCCCAGCCTCCAGTCAGGGCACACCCAACACCTGTCAGTGGGTCTCTGCCAAAACACCAGTGAGGGGCCTGCCTCCCTTGCCACAGCAAGCTTTGAACAAGCAGCGTCTGCCTATCCCCATTTGGGTGGTCTTTGTTTAGGTCCACATGCAAGACTCAGCTCAGTGCCCCGCTCCCAGGAGGCATGAAGGAGGCGGCAGAATGGTGTGTGCAGGCCCAGGGTGCTGCGAGGGGGCGGGACTCTGGCCAATTTCTCCAATTCTCCTCATCCCTGGAGTGTGGACCAGCTTCCCACAGTCTTCTGGGAGACCCATCGTAGCCCTCTACCCCTGTCCCCCATACACAGCCAGAACAGGGCCAGGTCCTGGCACCCCCTCTCCGCACAGCCACTGGGGGCTCCATCACCCTTAGCCACACTCCTTTGTGATCCCGGCGTGCACCGCCTTGCTCCACACTCCCATCACGTGGGCCTCCTGCCTGCCCACAAGGCCCCTCCCCAGCTCAACATCCACACTTGCGACTTCCTTCCATTAGGACATAGGGACCACACTTTCTGGATTTGGGGAGAAAATGCCAGCACCAGAAATTCAGCCCTATGGTCTAGATCATCCTATGCATCAGCACTATGAATCTTCTGATAGTCACTACCCCCACACCCCATCCCCAGGGTGTGGGGTCAGATGACACAGGAAGGGTCACACAAGAAGGAAGGGGCAGCGAGTAGCACGTACTGAACACGCCCCAGGAAGCACTCTGTATCAGGCACATAACAGAATTTTCCCTGTTCAACCCTCGTGACTTTTCCATGAGGTAGGTAAGATTTCCTTTCGAAAACAGAAAGCTGAGACTCAGAAACTAAAAGAACTTCTCCAAGTCCCTGACTGGGACCCCTGTCCTCCCCGGCCCTCCACTGGCCACACAGAACCTCCCTCGTGTTTGGGAACCAGTACAAAATGCAATCCAAAACCAATGATGTCCACACTTAGAAGAGTGTGAAGCATCCAGAGCTCCTGGCTCAGGAAATCTGTGCTGGCCACCGGGGTCCGTCCCACCCTGGGGGCTGTGCAGCACATTGTTGAGAGCAGGCTGGGATCTGGACCCCTCGAGTCCTTCAGAAGCCAGGGGCGTGAAAGCAACATTCGCTTCCTCGTGGTTACGGAGCTTGCTAAGCCCAGAGTCCTGTGGAAGCACAAAACAGCCACCTGTTGTGAAATTCTGTATGTTCAGAAATCCACCCAGTTACATTATAGAGATGACTTCATGTTAGTTTGCTGCCACTCCAGTTACGATCACATCCCTAATCCCCCATTGATTAACTGGGAAGGCGGGCAGGCTTGGACGGTGGCAAGCTTATTAACTGTTCCTCACAGCCAAAGGGGACAAATGTGCAATGAAATCATTAAAAACAGGGGGAAGACTGCTTGGGAGCCAGCTTCGAGTGATCACAGAGTCCTCCCTGGAAAGAGAAGACGCTTACAAATACGACCACACACAGGATGGAACACTACGCCACTGTCAACCACATCACGGTGACTCACCGGTAGCGCGCGCCACCTAATGATATGCCGGGGTCCTGACAGGGCACCTACACAGCGGGGCAGAAGGAGGACAAAACAGGACAAAAACAGAGCCACGGGGAAGGCAGGTAGAAGGTTTGACAGACACGGAAAATACCTGTCAAACCCCAGTGTTCCTCTCCTACTGTGCTCACCATCTATTTTTGGTACATGCGTTTCGGTTAACTGGTTTTTTTGCTTGAACACCGTCTTATTTATTCTGCTCCCTGAAATCATGTCAGATCTTCATTTGTTTTATTTATTTTTATTTTTTTAAAAGATTTTATTTATTTATTTGACAGAGAGAGAGACAGAGAACACAAGCAGGTAGAGCGGCAGGCAGAGGGAGAAGCAGGCTTCCCGCCAAGCAGGGAGCCCGATGCGGGGCTCGATCCCAGGACCCTGGGATCATGACCTGAGCCGAAGGCAGACGCTTAACGACTGAGCCACCCAGGTGCCCCTCTTCTTTATTTTAAAAGAAAACCAGGAGCACTGATTTCCCTCTCCCACTAGAGATGATTAAAGACACGTCCAACAACTCTGAAAGGAACCAACTCTTAGATGATGATAATATGAGTGGCAGAGCAGGGAGACAAAGAGCATGAGATCCCTGAGGCAGTGTAAAAGCTGGATC
Organism: Mirounga leonina; assembly: GCF_011800145.1. Taxonomy (NCBI): domain Eukaryota; kingdom Metazoa; phylum Chordata; class Mammalia; order Carnivora; family Phocidae; genus Mirounga; species Mirounga leonina. The sequence goes on along the minus strand of NW_023270763.1, from coordinate 18,522,029 downwards.
AACGGGCCCTGAATACCACCTATCCCCTTCTGTGGTCTTCCTAGAAGTTGGATCTTTAGTTATTTGTAGTTAAGAGCATTGAGGCACCTGGGTGGCTCAGTTGGTAGAGTGTCTGACTCTTGATCTTGGCTCAGGTCTTTTTTTTTTTTTTTTAAGATTTTATTTATTTTTCAGAGAGAGAGCATGCACGCATAAGCAGGGCAAGCGGCAGGCAGAGGGAGAAGCAGGCTCCTTGCTGAGCAGGGAGTCTGATGCGGGGCTCGATCCCAGGACCCTGGGATCATGACCTGAGCCGAAGGCAGACGCTTAACCAACTGAGCCACCCAGGCGCCCCTCTTCATTTGTTTTAAACTAAAATTTGAGATAGTTTACCCAGTTTGTCCTTAGGACCGCAGATAATTGAAAAACCCGCTAAAATGAACACGTAACAAGCATCATGAATTACAAAATGCGAGTGCGGGGCGTCTAAAACAGTACCTCACAGCAAGCTGGAAACCACAACAAAATAAATGAAGTCAGGGAAGAAACCCCACTGGATGCTAAATCTAGCAGGTACAAGTGGGATATTTACTTTGTCTCAAAGAACCGCCCTGCAAAATACTTCTTATTCACACAGGAAGGAGTAACTTTACAGCGCAGAAATCGTCTTCACCAACATCGTTATACCACCAGATAGGAGGCAGAGAAAGCACTGCTTCTGCATCACTTCTGCAACAGTAAAAAGCATAACCAGAGCCAAATGGGGAGGAGGCACAGACCAGCCCGAACTGAGGGGCAGCCTGCCAACAGCAGTAGCCACCGGGCACGGGTGGCTTGGCGCTCGCAATGTGGCTCGTCCAAATTCAGGTATGTCCCAAGTGCAAAATACAGTCTGGATTTCGAAGATGTGATATTAGAAAATGGAAAAGATCTCATGAATCATTTTTTACATTCGTTACAGGTTGAAAATGATGGTATTTGGGATATTAATTACACGTGTTTCCTTCTACCTCTTTTAACGTGGCCCCCAGAAAACTTTAATTACCTCTGTGGCTCGCATCAAATCTCTAGCAGCTCTGTTCTACTCAATAATTAACCTGTAATCTTCAAAAATGTCAAGGTCATACAAGTCAAGGAAAAGGCTGAGGAATGATTCCCAATTGAAGGCACCTAAAGAAACGTACGTTAACAACTAAATGCGACACGTACCCCTGCGGTGGATCCCTTGGCTAAAGGAGACAGTGTTGAGACAACTGGAAAACTCCAGTGGGGTCTGCGGATGAGAGGGCAGTGATACAGCAGTGTTAATCAGTCCTGATGTGAACGGTTATCCCATGACGATTTAGGAGGATGTCTTTGCTAGAAGGACACATTCCCTGAAGAATTTAGCAGTGATGGAACTTCAAATTGGAAACTCTCAAATGATCCAGGGGGAAAATACTTCCTTGTACTATCCTTACAGCTATCCTGTGAGTTTGGAATTATTTCAAAATAAAAAATAAGTTTAAAAGGCTCCCCGAAGAGCTTCAGGCAAGGAAGGCCCTCAGCGAATGTGCCGCTGATTCAGAAGGTTGCATTTGGCAGCGGTGGGGCCGGAGCTGACGCGAGAAGCAGCTGGGTGCTGGGAGGCTGGACCTGGTGATTCCCTAAAAACCCAACCTGTTCAACCGAAAAACAAAAGACCAGACCCAAGAACATTTTAACGAGGGCTGGAAATCAGAATCATTGCCATGCAACTTGTGGGCTATGGCAAACTTCTGCTTCTGCTCAGTAACGCCACAGGAGAGACGAAATACCAAGAGTCAGGCTCTGGTTTGGGGCGCCCTCAACCCCATGCCGGGCAACACCATTTCATGACAAAAGGGCCTTGCACCACTTGTGAAGGTTTCAGAATTCAGGCTTCTATGTTTGTCCTGTTTTCCGGGAAACTGAACCAAAGAAACTTTCCATGGCTACCTGACTACCACATAACTACTTCCCAACTCTCTTGTGAATCAGACTTCGAGGAAGGTGCTCCTCCGGGTAAACCCTGGATACAGGACGGAAAGGATCTATTTCCTGGATGCTACATCTGTTTTCTTAGAGGCCCACACAGATGAAGCAGGGCCTCACCGGACCAAGAGAACAAGCTCTATTGCGTGAACCTGATTATCCCCTACATTTAGCTTACAAAGTTTTAACACATTTATTTCTAAGTATTTCATATTTGTGATGCTATTATGAACAATGCTTTTTAAAATTTCAATTTCTGGTGATTCACTGTGAGCATACAGAAATACAATGGATTTCTGGAAATTGATCTTGTATCCTGCCACTTTACTAAACCCACTTACTAGTTCTAGTAGCTTTTTGAAGATCCATCAGATTTTCTACATAGATGATCATGTCTTTCAATAGACAGTTCTACTTTTTCCTTTCCAACCTGAATGTCTTTTATTTTTTTTCTTGCCTAAGTGTACTGGCTAGAACAGAAATGATTAGAATGGACATTCTTGTCTTGCTCCTGATATTAGGGTAAAGTATTCAGTCTTCACAGTGAAGTATGTTAGCTATAGGTTTTACACAGACCCTCTCTATTGGGTTAAAGAATCTCCCTTCTTTTGTTACTTTGCTGAGAGATTTTATGGAGAATAGATGTAGTTGTTGAGTCCTCTCTCCTGCTCTAAGCCCCAAGGCCCTGTAAATCTGCTTCTCCCCTTGATCCTTACGATCTCTACTTCCCTGTATGAAATTTCTGCTGCATCATGCCAGGATAGATATCAGATTTTGTCAAATGCTTTTTCTGCACTACTGAGATGACCATATGGGTTTTTCTTTTTTAGTTAATATGGTAAACTACATGGATTGATTTTCAAATATTAAACCAACCCTGCATTCTTGGTCTAAACCCCACTTTGGTCATATTATATCATCCTTTCCATATATTGCTGGATTTCATTTGCTAAAATTGTGTTTAGAATTTTAGCATCTATATTCATGAAGGATCTGAGCCTTTAGATTTCTCTCCTTGCAATGTCCTTGTCTGGTTTTGGTATCAGGATAATGCAAGCCTCAAAGAACGAGTTGGGAAGTGTTCCCTCTTTTCAGTTTTCTGGAGGAGAGTGGGTAGAACTGGCAGCACTTCTTCCTTCAACGCTTGGTAGAACTCCCCAGCAAAGCCACTGCGTACTGCACTGGGTACTGTCCTCCACCCTGTGAACATCGGGCACTGATCTCTCTTAATCCTTTCAACTACATCTTTGCCTGGCCTCGGGCAGCTCCTTGTGTATCTGCTCTTCGCTGGACCCCTGCCAAGGAGTAGGGGGAGGCAGCCGACTCCACCTCTCCGAGCACCTCTTCTCCTGCTCTGATCTGCAAACGCTTCTGTCTCCTTGAGCTCTCATCCCCCATCCCCTCAGCTCAGACAGTCTGTTTTTAGCTCTGCCTGGGATTCCCCTGCGCCATGGCCTGAAAACCCTCAGGGCAGTGAGCTGAGGCAATTGTAGTGCTCATTCTGTTTTTGCCTTTGGCATAAAAAACATATTTGGAAAAAAAAAAAAAAAAGATACTTGGTTGTCATTCCTGGTTCCTGGCACAGAACTCCTAAAACCCTTGGAATTTCCTGAGTGACAAGGGTGACAGAAGTGTCTCGTTCTACTGCGGCAACTCTTGGTAGGTCCCTAAAGAACTTCAGGATTGGGGGTTGGTGGCCAGAAAAACCAAGCCTTGATTAAAAGCTTGGAACTTTCAGCCCCATCCCCCAACTCTGGGAAGGACAGGGGGACTACATACAGAGTTAATCACCCATGGCCAATGATTTAATCAATCATGCATGTGTAATGAAAGCTCCAAAAAGCCCCCAAATGATGGCATTTGGAGATCCACTGGGATGGTGAACACATCAAGGTACTGGGAGGATGGAGCACCCAGAAAGGGTGCCACCCCTGCCTATGCATCTCTCCCCTGCCTATGCATCTCTCCCCTTTGGCTGTTCCTGAGCTGTATCCTTCATAATAGACCAGTAATGTAAGTCAAGGGTTTTCCTGAGTTCTGTGAGCCATTCTAGCAAATTACTGAACCTGAGGGGCAGGCCAGAAAATGTGATGTATAGCTGGTCAGTCGGAAGTACTAGAGGCTCAGACTTGAGACTGGCATCTGAAGTGGGGGCAGCCTGGTGGAGCTGAACCCCTTTAACTGTGGGATCTGACGCTAACTCCAGGTAAACAGTGTCAGAACTGAGCTGAATTACTGGACATCCACTGAGCGTCCAGGGAACTGGAGAGGAAGTACTAGAAAAGACAACAGTGGGGGGAAAAACCTTTACTGCATGTCCCTCAAGGAGTCACTGTCCTTCACTGACTAATGTCCACTGTTTCATCTCTTTTTAATTGTTTCAGACAGTAAGGTAGATTGGTCCCTGTTACTCAGTCTTGGTCAAAAGTGGAAATCCTCAAATGCAAGTCTCCTTAATCATCACTCCCCTGGCTTCCTGTACCTACTTCCATCAAGGGGAGGCTTATACTGGAATCATAGGATTCTGGGGCTCCATGATTCAGGAAACCCAAGGCAAAGCAAAAGCTTTGTCTCAGTGTCACCAGTCCCCAGCACAGGGGCCTGGCCCCCCATGGCGCCCCCAAGAGGTGCCGGATGACCACACACACGTTCACATGCTCCAGCTCACAACCTCAGGTGCCCTCCGAGAGCCCACAGGCCCTCAGTGCCACTCAGAGAGCCCAGGCCCATGGCTTTATGCCGACGCATCACAACAAAACCTCAACTCTCACTAGCCCAGAGAACTGGGTAATTTGCTTCCAGTTTCATGATGGTAAGAAGAGTTGGAATCAGAGCCCAGAATAGGAAGTGTGTTTGATAAGCTGGACAAAAAGCCATGGGAAATTGCAATCAGAATAACCCACAGATTCAATTACTCCTCTGTTTCATAATTATCTTAGAAGCTGAATACGTTTCCAGTTGGTAAAAGGGGACTTTCCTGGGTATCTCTTCCAAAGACAGATTAATAATGTTGGGTCTTGTAAGTATTTACTTAATTTGCAATCGTTTCTTTCCATCACTTCTCGTTTTAAAGTCTCTAAAATAACAATAATGCTTAAGGCTTTTTTTTTTTTAAATGAAGGGTAGGGGAAAACAAACTCCAGCTCTATCCTGATTACCCTAGCCATAACTGTATCTTGATATCTTAATGCACAGATACGGCACATAAAGTGTGAAGAATAAATTTATTCCTAGATGTATTCTACAGGACTTTCCTAAATTAGGTCATAACAACTTTAAAGGTCAAACAAAGGCAAAAGCACTTTCATTCTTAGTACTAAGGCACCATGTGGTTCCCTGCAGTGAGCTACGAAACTTCCCCATTAGCATTAAAGCCCACATTTAGGACTTACATGAGAAACTGAAGGGGGGGAGGAATGAACTGTCATGTAGATGAAAGACTAAGAAAAACATTCTTAGGCCCTTCACTGGAGCATTCCGAGGGGGAGGCTGAAAACCCTGTTGTGCTTTTTAAGGAACAAGGGCAGATAGCTTGGCAGGTGTAATACGCCTTTCCCATAAAGGAGGCCCTTACCAAAGACCCACCCACCCCAGTGCATGCAAGTAGAGCAGTTATGTTTTCACCAGAAGGACGGTTTTCTAACACAGCACTAATTATATCCCTTTCCTGTTTCAAGCCCTTCCAGATGTCCGCACTGTCCCCAGAATTAAGCACAAAGGAAACCCCATTACTCTGGTGTACATACGGTGAGTTCTTCCTGATCTGTAAACCCACACACCAAAAAGACACATCTGTTCCCACATATCATATGTTCCTATCTGGGGTTTCCCAAAGTATGTCAGGTGTAGGTCAACGAAGTTTGGATACACGGGATGAAACAAGGTTCAAGAGGTTTCCTTACTGTAGGATCCCCGCAAGCATTTCATTTAGCGCCCCCCAGCAAGCTCCCGGCATTTTACGTGGGATACCTCAAGGGGCCGGTCCCTCCCAACCTGCCTCCGCCCTAGCACACACCCTCTCATCTCCCTTCTGCACATCATGGAAGAGTATCTGTCTCTGCACCCACCGTCTCGCCCGTGCGCTCCCACCCACCCTTCAGCTCTCTCCGATGTGGCTTCTGCCTCCGCCATGCGGCAGACGGCCCCCCCCCCACATACGGCCCCTCTTCTCACGGGCCTTCACCTGTAAACCTGGCGCCCCACGCACACCTGTCCTCACTCATCCTGGCTGGCTCACCCCTATGTGCTTTCCCCTCTTCTCCTGAAAACTGAAAACACAGAAAGACAAAAGCACAGAATATAAACAAACACCCGTATTCCCATTCATCGGAAGTGACGATCATCAGACTACACCGCGAATGCCTTGTTCGCTTCAAGTCTTTTCTTTAATAAAAGAACAAAATACAATAAAGATGACAGTGTCCTCTGATTTCTCGCAAGCACCTCACAAGTGTCTTACATATCCTTCTGGTCCACTCTTATTTTTTTTTTTACATGCAGATGTTTATATTCATGAACAACACAAATCGTTAAGTTGGGGCGCCTGGGTGGCTCAGTCGGTTAAGCGTCTGCCTTCGGCTCAGATCATGATCACAGGGTCCTGGGATCGAGCCCCGCGTCAGGCTCCCTGCTTCGCGGGGAGTCTGCTTCTCCCTCTCCCTCTGCCCCTCCCGTGGTTCATCATGTGCTCGCTCGCTCTCTCTCAAATAAATAAATCTTTAAAAAACATTGTTAAGTTTTACAAAAAGCTTAACGCAGTGACATCATACAGTAAGTATAATTTATCCACTTTCTTTGTCACTCAACAGGATCTACCCATACTGACACTCAGCTCAACCCGAGCTACCAATATCAGTTTTACTGACCTGCCAGCATTGATCCTGTTGCTTGTACTGCGGCCTCCAGGCACTGCCAGCTCGGCCGGGCCCAGTCTCTGAATGCTTCGTGTGTCTTATCTTACCTCCTGTCTCGCAACCACTGAGAAGATGCTCCAGATGCGCACGGCTGGCCCACGGCGGCACTATCTCTGGGTCTGGCCGAGCCCCAGGCTACTCTCTGACCCACGGTGCTCAGCCACCCTCTTACCATCGACTGCCAAATGAGCACCTTCCGAGGGGCCAGGCACTTTGTACGCATCTTGTCTCTTAATCCTCTGAACCCCCCGTGGTGTCAAGGACGATGAATTGTCCTCATCAGACAGATAAAGAAACTCGGGCTGGAGAAGATGCTGGAGCCTTGGTGTGAGCCCCAACTAGATGGCTTCGAAGTCCAAATTCCTAATCCTGGCCTAAATGTCAGATTTACGTAAAAAAATAAGAAGTATAAATAAAAGTCAAAGATGAGATGAGAAACAGGGGCTGGCGCGAGACTGTGTGAGAGACCCGGTGAGGTGCACTGCTTGGCCGGCTCCACGGTTTTATACCCGTGTCTCTAGTCCCCGAACACATGGTTCTGGGGCATCCTGGGGCCCGGGAGACAATACTCACGGTCATGGACCCGATAGCAGTGCTTCTGCAGGCGCTGAACGTCCCACTCCTCCAGCACTCCGTGAGTCATCAACAACTGGAGGAATCGCCGGTGGACGTCAGTCATGACACCTGCCCTTCCAGTACCACCCTGCGGGTGTGAAGGAGCTAAGAAAAGAAGCAAAGGAAACCCAGTCACCTCCGGGCTCTCGGAAAGCCAAGTTCTGCGTTGTGTACTAACTGACATTCACGAGTAGACATTTGTTGTAGTTCTCAAACTCAAGTGCATCCTGCCGAATGTCTCTAAATGAAAAGGACACGGGTCTGGGGCAAGCGAACGAGTACCAGCAGGTGGGGAGAAGCGTGGGCTCTGGAGCCAGCCAGAGTGCCTGGACCCGGCCTGCTCTACCACCTAAGTGGGTGAAATGGGGCAACCAAACCTCCGTGTGCTTCGGTCTCTATCTATGAGACTAACGATAGCAACGGCCTCCATGGAATTACTCCATTCAGTGAGTTAATACACAATAAAAGCCGGGTAACAGGCTGAACACTACGTAAGCGTTAGCTCTATTTACTCCTAGACAATTCTGGGTCTGAAACTTGGTTCAGCCACTTAGCGGATCTGTGGCCTTGGATAAAGTCAGCTGAGGCCCCATTATCTCACGCTCAACCTAGAAAAGCATTCACCGCCTAAAGAACTGCTAGTAAGCGCTTACCCAGTACTAGTTTCCTTCTCATTTCTCAAACCACTAATGAAACAACTGTCACTGTGGGGTGCTTTTTCAATCTCTTGCTCTCTACTAAAACGTTATCTTTCCACAAACCACAGAGATCAGAGCTGATGAAAGCATTACACAAGTCCCGATCAAACAGCCTGCTCTCGCCACGGAGAGGTGGCACGGTGCGGAGGCAAAGAGCGTGGCTTTAGAAATCGGCAGGTGGTGTTGAGAAGAGTGTTTGCCAGACCCACTTGATCTTGAGAATCATCGAACCTGCGCACGAAAAATACAGATTCCTGGGCCCCCTTCCTGGAGGTTCGGACCGCCGAGGGGCCTGGAATTCTGAGGGTTTAACATTCACTTCAGGCAACGTCATGATCTGACAAGAAATTCGCTGTTCCCTTAGGCAAATACAGCACAAAAACATTTCAGCTAATGAGCTTCATTTCCCTCGACCTCAGTCTTTTCAGCTATAAAATGGGGATAACAAAAAACTATCTTTAAGACAGAAGATGCCATTTAAATGAGATATGACTACCAGAGGTTTGCCAAGGAGCTGGCATGTGGGAGAGACACAAAAAGGTTAGTTGCTGCTCAGTTTTTTTTAAACAGCACATCAACTGGACCTCAGGGGTGGAAAGATGCAGGAGCTCAGGACCAGTTTCTCAGACTGCCTGCTAGGTATCCTCAAGAACAGCTCAGCGATAACTCAACCTCAACAGGTCCTAAGTTGGGCTCATCTCCTGAGGCTTCCCCCATCCTCAACCTTTTTCTTTACCTGGGTCTTCTTCACGAATCTTCCGGTTTGGGGGGGGTGGGCAGTGGGGGAGGCAGTCCACGCAGTCACACAAACACCACAGGCTCGAGCGTCCAACTCTGATCCTCCTCCCTATCGCCCTCAGATCCAGCCAGTCACTATGTCCTGCCAAGGTTTATTTCCTATCACTAGGATCAGCAACATTAAATCCAACGGCAAATTAAATCCAAAAAAAGTTAAAGGAAGTGAATAATAAAGAGCAGAAAACAATGAAATTAATATACACTTGAGATCAACAAAACCAAAATTATTCTTTGAAAAAACATAATAAAAGCGACCAACCTCTGACAAGATTTTCCAAGAGAGAAGACTGACAAATAAACACTATTTGGAATGAAAAAGGGGATTGCTTCTCAGCCTTTTGGCTAAGATCAAGTGTGGAATGAAAAAGGGGAACTAACTGAGGATTCAAACATATTTTAAAAAAAAAGACAAAAACAACCTAACAATAATCTAAAGTTGTAAATATATGCAAAGTTATAGGAAATCCATTCAAAACCAACTACAGAATTATCTGAAAACCAACAAGTTTTATAACCATTGAAGACATTCTGTGGGAAGTCCATCTCCCCACAAAGAAAACTTCAGATCTGGATGGATTTATCAAGAAGCCCTACCAAACATTCTAGAAGCAAGTGATTTCAAATGTCACAAAACTACCCCAGGGCCTGCAAAAGAGCAAACCCTCCCCAAATCATCTGATAAGGCCGACATAAGTTGGGCATTAAAGCCTAACCGAGGATTCAAAACAAAGGAAAATAAAAAGGTTAGTATCTTTCAGAAACACAGCTGCAATGGTCTAGAGCAAAACATTAATTAAAACTTAGCAACACAGAAAGGATTCTACATGGTGACCAATTGGGTTTATCCCCTCAATGGTTTAAGATGTGAAAATCAATTGAATGTCATATGTCAATAATATCTCAATAAAGTCAGTGTGAGTCACCACATTAACAGAATACAGAAGAAAAAGCCTACAATCATCTTAATAGATTCAGAAACTATGATTGATTAAATTCAACAGTCACCCATACTAAATACTTGGGAGTTAAAGGAAACTTCCTTTATCTACTAAATGTTATCTACAAAAACATAATACTTAAGGAAGGAATATTGAAAGCAATCACTTTCAAATCCACATTGATCCAGTGCAACCTGAACCCAAGTGATTCCGATCAAAATCCCAACAGGCTGTGTGTGTCTGCACGTGATTTGACAAGATGATTCAAAAATTTACATGGAACACATAAAGGCAAAACAGCAAAGCCACCCATTCTGGGAAAAGATAAAGACAGGAGGACTCATCCTACCAGGTAGCGACTTATTTTAAAGCTACAGTAATGAATAATGTATGAAAATATTATACACATGGACCAAATAAGACCAGCAGGACAAAACAGAGAACCCAGACACAGCAACGCACACAGATATGGACACATGACATGTTGGAGAAACAGAACACCGGATCAAAGCAAGCTTTTCAATAAAAGGTGCCAGAACAACGGATTACCCTTATGTGAAAAAAACAGAGAACTCAACCTTCACCTCACACTATGCACAGAAATCTTTTGGAGGAGTAAGGTCGTAAGAAAGAAAACACTATAAAACTTTGGGCGACAATACAGAACATTCTTTATGAGCCAAAGGCAGGGAAGGATTTCTTTAAACGATACATTAATAATAATAACAATAATAGATACAAAAAGTACAAACCATAAAGGAATATACCAATAAATTCGACTTTGTTAAAATGAAGAACCTCTGTTCACCCAAAATACTTGAGAGTGGGAGAGAGAGACAGAGGAGACAAGCTACAAACTGGAAAGCATCTGAAATACACTGAAGCCACGGAAGATTCATACTCAGAATATGTGACGAAGTCCTGCAAATCATTAAGGGGAAGACAACTGGGAAAGAAAAATAAGCAACAGAAATTTTCAAAGAGGATGCACAAATGATTAACATATTAAAAGCTGCTCAGTCTTGATGTCATCAGGCAAATGAGTATTCAAACCACAGTGACCAATGTCTTATTCATCACCAGATAGGCAAAAGTTCTGAAGAATGGCCTTGGCTAAAACTTATCCACTGCTGGTGGAGTGTAAACTCTTAGGAACCACCTGAGACAGTTCGGTATTACCGGCAAATTTGGGTATCCCCAGAAATCCACTATTCAGTATACAATTTAGAGAAACTTTTCTACATCTGTCCCAGAAAATATGTTTATAAACGCACCACGTGGTGGCAAAAATCTGGCAAGTATCCATGACAATCAGTTGAGGAATGCCTGAGTAAAGCATTTATAATCAAACCGTGGAATTTAAAAGAGCAAGGAAGCAATGAAGGTGATGTAGAGCTACTCACATCACCATGGATGCATCTCATATATGTAATTTTATGCAAAAATAAAGGCACATAAATATATATATGAGGATCCTATATAAAATTCAAAACCAAGCGAAATCGTACATGGCAGTCGTTACAGATACACAGTAAAAACCACAAAGAAAAATAAGGGAACGAGGAACACAATACTCAGGGCAGTGGTCATCTTTGGTGAGGGGAAGAAAGGATTTAGCGGGGGCTTTCAGGATAAGATAATGTTCTATTTCTTAACTTAATGGTGAGTATATGGGTGCTTTATTTTTATCCTTCAAACTTACATTGCAAACATTTTTATAGAAATGGTACCTACCTTGATTAGAAAAAGAGGAAATAATGTAAATATGTTACGTAACAGCCAAAATAAATGTTAGTAAGAAGGACCAACTATAGAACAGCATAGAAGGCCATAATTTGGGGGAAAGGAGAAGAAAATAGATACAGACAGGCCTGTTTATACACAGAAGGCAGTTGTCTGAAGAGGGACTGGGTAGCAGAGGTTAACCATGGTTAACTGCCTACCCAAATAATTAAAAAATGGAAATGTCTGTGCAATAAGCAGATCTCAACCGTCACCATTTGAGCCATGTGCGAGGCGTAAGTTGAGTGCTTTCCTGTGGTCTCAATCCATCCTCGCCTGAGGACGGAAGCATTACTGACCCCATTTTACAGATGAGGAAACAGAGACTGAAGGCACAAGGTGATGCACAGAACTGGTGATGGACACTGGGGTGGCAAAACAAATGCAGAGTTCAGGAACCGTAGCAACCCCTGCCCAGGTAAGCGAGATACAGGAGGCAACAATTCAATCACGATCCCTTGCCTGCAGGGATCCCTTACCTACAATTCTCAAATCTAAAAAAGGTCTTAAAACCCAATCTTTTAAGCTTGAAAACCTGATCTGACCTAAGGTGAGGCTATTTCTGGCCGTTCTTTAGCTCCTTTGGTGTAAATATGCACATATTTAGCTGTGAAAACATTCATGTATTTGATTACAAGAAGCTGCCCCAGACCCCAATGAAGGTATGACGTAACATCGAATATATGCATCATATTCCTTTCGAAAACCCGAAAAATTGGGGATTCTGAGCATGCCTCGCCTCGGGGCTTTAAAATACGAGGCTGTGGACTTGTATAAAGTTAAGGATTCCTGTAACAAGACAGAGAGCACAAGCACAGAGCGCGGCGAGTAACCGAGAGGAGGTCCGCGAAGGCCTTATTTTCCGTATTCGGTTCAGGGAGAATTCTGTATTTTGCTTTTGTCACCTAATATTAGGATCAAACCGACTTTTGCACCTATTACTACGATTTAACAACGTCTGTGTGTCGGGGCACTAGGTTCCAGCCTACTGGCCTTCCTGCCCCTCTCTGGGCCTGTTTCCTCATCAGGAAATGAGGAGCCCCAAGCCCCCGGCCCCCAGCGCCACACTCCGGCACAGACTCGGGCCGACCCCGGGGCCTGACCCCCACCTTCCGTCCTCCGTCGCCTCTCTGCACGGCCCTCTTCCATCCCCGGCAGCCTCGCGGCCCGGCGGCCAGATTACCCACCGCGGTACCCAGGCGCAGCCCCCACTGCCGGCGGCCAAGGCAGAAAGGCGGGCGTGGCTCCTCCTTCGGGGCGGGGCGAACGCGAGCTCGGCGCTCCCATTGGTGGATGTCGTCATTAGTCCCTCCCTCCGGGTGACGCACTTCCTGCCCTCCGGTCCCCCTCAGTTGCCGGAGCCCGTGGGGTAGGTGGGGAGTTACGCGCTCCTCCTGCCGCTTTGCGTACCTTACGGGGCGGGGCTGCGGCTTGTCGTCGTCCACCGCAGTGGCACCCCGCGACCAAAGGGGTGGAAGGGCAGGCATGCAGCGGGACCCTCCCCGCCAGTAGCCGCGGCTCCGCGGACACGAGCCAGTGCCCTGTCCCGGGCCTCAGTTTCCCCATCTGTACAACCGACACTGTGGCCTCGGGGTCAGCGATGAGGGCTCTTGTTGTCATATAGCTCGAGGAGAATCCTGGCTCTGCCACTTACTAGTTGCCAGATCTTGGGTGAGTCATTGAGCTGCGCTGAGCCTCAGTTTCCTCTTCTGTTATATGGGAATGATAATCGTCCTCATGGAATAGTGTGGTCAGGAGGTTTAAAAGAAAAAACGCACACTTGGAAGTGCTGATTAAATGTCAGCTACTGTCTTACCTAGGGATTGTTAGGAGAAGCAAATGAAGTTATTAATAGAAGTGAATGGCCTGTTGGAGGACATCGTTTGACAAACGCTTGCATCCCAGTGCCTGATCTGGGAGCTGGGGATGCAGTCTAGCAGGGAAACAGGTAGCTAATTCTAGTACAGCAGAAAGTGCAAGTATCTATATCTCTGTAATGATAGCTTCAAATCCCTACTTGCCCGGTTACATTCCTGTGATCTTGGACAACTTCTCAACCTCTCTGGACATCAGTTTCCAGGTAGGCTGAGTGAAAAATGCAGTAGTGTGTGGTAGTTAAGAGCTTGAGCTTGGGAGCTGGACCGTCTGGATTTGAATGCTGGTTCTTAAACTCAGTATGTCTGAGACCCAGGACAAAATACTGAAGCTCTCCACCTCAGTTTGCTCATCCATAAGGCAGGGATAATACTAGCACATTGTTGATAGGATTGCTGTGAGATCAAATGAGCTAATACATGCAAAGCTCTTAGAGTATGGGGCACATAGTAAGGCCTCAATAAGTGTGAGTTATCTTTACTAATAAGGTACTTTATAAAATGCCTTGGGGGCAGTCAAAGAGAAGAACAGCTCTAAGGAGACCATCTATGTTTTGTTTGTCCTGCATAGTTTTGTAAAATTTTGAATTCATTATCAATATTTAAAGCTGAGGCATTTCACATAAAACCCTAGGGTATCTGCAGCTCTTGAAATATGGGGCAGTCTGGCCATAATAGGCCAGCATTCCCCTATGGCAGCCCCTGTTTAAAGCTTGGTAGAGACTATGCTGCTTTGTGATGACATGTGTGCTTTCCGGGGGTGTAGAGAAATAAAAACAGGGGCCCATGAATGGAAAACACTGGGAACACTGACATTTCATGATCAAACGGCCAAGAAAGGAGGTAGAAAGATTCAAGACCAAGTGGTACCAGAGGCAAAGAGGTGGGAGAGACTATTGGGTGGTAGGCTGTGGTCTGAATTGTCAGTGCTCTGGAGAGGTCAAGAAAAAGGCTCACTGATTTAGAATGTGATGGCCATTAAGAGCCCATAGAGAGGAGGAAGCTACATCTGCCTCCAAGAGAAGTGAATGCATGGAAGCTGAGGGAATGGAGAGGGGATGCTGACTACTTCTAGGAAGGGTGTTTTGGGAAGGGGAGACATGAAGACAGGAGCAGAGGGAATAATCAATAAAGACAGGAGAGAACGGGGTCAAGGGCATACAGAGACAGGATTACTCTTACCCTAGAAAGGAAGAAAGACATTTCTGAAACAGGAGGAAAAGAGGTAGAAATGGATGGATAAAGGTTCACCTCTGATGTTTTCTGCTTTCTCCATAAAGTAGCAAACTCTGCTTCTGCTAAGCAAAGGAGCTGGGAGATGCTTGGGGATTTGAGGAGAATCAAAGGTTTGGAACAGATGCCAAAGGGAATGCAAAAGTGAGGTTCCAGCTAAGGTTGAAACCATAAATGTGCAGAGAGGATAGTCACTCCTGATCCCCGGGCAATCTCCCATCCCCATACCAGGGGCCTCAGAGCAGAAGCTCTGTGTGGACTCATAACTGGAGTGGGTCTTAGCTAAACAAATGCAGCTGACCCTAGAAGTCAAAGCAACTGGAGAGTGTTGGTGGGAGGGTCTTTGAAGTCATCCACTGCAGTATGGGCAGGTAGACATAGGAGGAAGGGAGAGTGCTGAGAAGTTAGCATGGAGGGGGACAGCAACCAGAGGTCCCAGTGAGGTGGATTACCAGGTGACTGTCTTGCCTCGGCATGCCTCCACCCTCAGAAGACAGCCCACTCTCTAGTTGGCTCAGTGAGTATTTATGAGGACCTTCAGTGTGCCAGACATTGAGCGATTTGCTACAGGACAACTCTGCTGCCAGTTCAACTATTCTTCTGAAAGTTGACCGTGAAAGGTACAGAAGCTCCGTGGACATAAATTCACTGTCCCTAAGGCAGGTGGCTGAGACCCTGGCTAGAGAGGAAGCTTGGGGGCCAAATCATAGGCTAAGGAGGTCAGTCTTTTTACCTGAAGACCATAGAAGCTATTGGGGAGGAAGTGATGAGATCAGGTTTCTGTTTTAGAAAAAGAACATCAACACACCTGTTCTTTTCAAACATACTTGGAACATTTACAGAAATTGACTGTGTACTGGCCACAAAGGAAGTCTCAATAAATTCCAAAGAATCTGTAGACCACATTCACGAACCACGGTGAAGTAAAATGAAGGATCAACAAAAACACAACCAGAAAGAAACCCAAACCACTTCTAGACCTTAAACTAGTAACTGAAAATGCTTCTGAGGAGAGGGTCCTGAAGACAGGATGATCTATTTTTTATCACGTACTACTATTACTTATGAAAAAATTAAACATGATAAGCATACATTTGAATTTTATTTCTTAAGCCAGGAGTTCATTTATATTAGTTTTTATACCTGAGTGTATGTTGAAAGATTTTATAACATTTTTAAGAGAAAAAGAACATACATTTGGAAACTGAAAAATACATACATGTTAAAAAGAAAACCAATATGGAAATTACAAAATATTTAGAAATGAATGACCAAAAAAAACCCAAATATAATGAAACGTGGGATCCAACTAAAAACAATAATTAGAGGGGGATATATAGCCTTAAGTGTACTTAATACAAAACAAGAAAAAAATTTAAGTGTTCAGTGTAAGAGGTAGATAAATAACTAAATAACCCAGAGAAAACAGAAAGAAGGAAATAATAAAGCAAAAGGCAGATGTGAGTAAAACAAAAAAGAAAATTAAATTGATTGTGGAAACCAGAAACTGGTGTTCTATTAAAGACTAATACAAAAGACAAGCTTCTCGTAAGAGTTATCGAAGCAATATTATAAATGGCTAAAGAGAGTGTAAAAATTTAGAAAGCATGAGTATACTATGAACAACTTTATGCCAACACATTTGAAAATCTAGATAAAAGAGGCAATCTTTGACAAAAATACAAATTACAAAACTTTGCCCTAGAAGAGAAGTAGACCAATAATCATCATTGAACTTGAAAAGGAATGGATCTGTTCCAACTCGTAAAATGCCCAGGCTGAGATAGTTTTACTAGAGTGATACACATACACACAAATGCAAAAAACAAACAAACAAACTATATTATGCAAACTGCACCAGAATATGGACAAGATGGAGAAATCTATCCAAACATTCTGTGAGGCTAGTCTAATCTTGATACCAAAACAAGAACAGCAGAATTAAAGAAAATGTCAGGTCCATGTATATTATAATCATGGATGCAAAAATTGAGTCTCTTAGTATCTCAAAAGACAGTCTCTTTATGATGAGTGATGTTGAGCATCTTTTCATGTATCTGTTGGCCATCTGAAAGTCTTTAGAAAAATGTCTATTCAGGTCCTCTGCCCCTTTTTAATTGGATTTTGGATTATTTGTCTTGTTTGGTGTTGAATTGTATAAGTTCGTCATATATTTTGGATACTAATCAGGGAGATGCAAATCAAAACCACTAGGTATCACCTTACACCTGTCAGTATGGCTAAAATTAAAAAGACAAGAAATAACAACTGTTGGCGAGGATGTGGAGAAAAAGGAACCCTTGTGCACTGTTGGTGGGAATGCAAACTGGTGCAACCACTATGGAAAACAGTGTGGAGATTCCTCAAAAAAATTAAAAATAGAAATAGCATATGATCCAATAATTCCATTACTGGGTATTTACCCAAAGAAAACAAAAGCACTAATTCAAAAAGATATATGCATCCCTATGTTTATTGCAATATTATTTGCAATAGCCAAGATATGGAAGCAATCTAAACATTTATCAATAGACAAATGGATAAAGAAGCCATAATGTATATGTATATATGAATATGAATATTATGCAGCCATAAAAAAAGATGAGCTCTTGCCATTTGCAACAACGTGGGTAGACCTAGAGACTATTATGCTAAGTGAAATAAGTCTGACTGAGAAAGACAAATACCGTATGATCTCACTCATATGTGGAGTCTAATAAAGCAAAACAAATGAATAAATGAACAAAACGAAAAGCAGAATCAGACCTATAAATATAGAGAACAAACTGATGGTTGCCGGAGGAAAAGGGGACGGGCAAAATATGTGAAGGGAAGTGGGAGAAACAGGCTTCCAGTTATGGAATGAATAAGTCACGGGAATAAAAGGCACAGCATAGAGAATATAAAGAACGCTGCATAGTGACCAATGGTAGCCACACTTGTGAGCACAAGGTAACATACAGAGATGTCAAATCACAATGTTCTACACCTGAAACTAATGTAACATTGTGTGTCAACAATACTCCAATTTTTTTAAAAAAGTTAAAAAAAATAGACTGTCTCTTCCAGAAGAGGAAATTCGAATGGCTAAAAAAAAGTGTGGAAAGATGCCCAACCTTACTATTAGTTGGAAATACAAACAGAAAGATGCCAATTTTCCCCCATAAAAAAGACAGTGCGTCGCCATGCATATCTGGTGGAGTTGTAAATATTACAGCTGCTCTGGAGAGCAATTTGGTGTCATGGAAATTGAAAAAGCTCATCTGGCAACTCCACTTCTAGGACTTTAACTGGAGAAAATCTCCCTTGTGCTCTTAAGAGGTTTGGTCAACAGTGTTGCCAACAGAAGAAACAATGAGAACATCCTAACTATCCATTAACAAGGAAATGAAAAAGCAAAACGTTCATGAGGGATGGATGATCATGTAGCATTAAGAGGGATGAATTCACTCACAGGTATCTATATGGATGAGTCTTAAAAGCATAGAGTGAAGTGGGGAAAAAAAACAAGAGGCAAAGATGATTCATCTTCCGGTTACTCTGTGTGTAAAATTGGCGAAATGCAAAACGGCAATATTGTATATTTCCAGTAGATGAATCTATGAATATAAAAGTATCTTCTTATTAAGAATTGGAAACACTATCACAAAACTGACACTAGGAGACCTCTAGGAAAGGGAAAAGGGGGTGGGATGGGGATAAAGAAGTCTTGAGGCTTATCTGCAATGTTCGAATTTTAAAACAAAATAACAAAATTATATATTAACACAGTGTTTGTCTAATTTTCCAATACAGGCAAATATGCCTAAATGCTAACAGTGGCTAATGCTGAGCGCTGGGCAAGTGGATGGCTGTCACTGTTCACTTTCACTGTTCTGTATTTAAAAACAATTTCTAATAGGAAGAGTGAACATATAAAAAGGAATGAAGAACATATTTTTGGTTTTTCTAGAAGTACCCGGCCATCAATGGAAAGGGGGAGAGGCGAGATCAGGTTTCACCAGAGCCCAGGTCACACCCTTTCCACTTTTCCACGATGGTCCTCTTTCTCATCTATATACTCACATACCTTTTGGATTCATTACATTTTAGGTTGGATCCCATGGAGGTGATGAGTATGAGCCAGCGGGGCAGAAAGGGAAAGTGACTCCCCTCCACTCATCCTTCATCTTGGGGGCCCCAAAGGTCAATTTTAAAAACGATTCCTGCTTAAAGTCCAGGAAGACCCAGACACGGATTGAGAAATATGCCCACTGCCAGAGGCGGTGTAGACTGTTTAATCTTTCTAAAGGGCAATTTGGCTGTGCTCATCCAGAGTGAACACATATCATGTTCTTTGACCTTGTAATTCCACTTCTGGGAATCCATCTGAAGAAATAATTAGAAATACACACAAAGATTAATGGACAAAAAAAAAAGTGCATCAGAGCCTTAATTTTATCAGGGAAAAATGGCAACAACTTGAATGTCTCAGAGGAGCTAAAGAGAGGAATGATCAGAATAAATAAAAATGCTGCAGAATATTATGTAGCCTAAAAATCATGTTTTCAAAACATAGTTGAGATCAGGAAAAAAAGCCATAATGCAGAGTATTTTAAGAGAGGGAGAAAACTAGAAGAATACATGTACGAAAATATTATCAGTGACTATCCCTCATTGGGGGGATTATAGGTAAATTTTTTCTTGTCGCTTTCTTATATTTTTCAAATTTCTCCAAAAGCATTTTTTTATTTCATAATCCTAAATGGAGTCTGTGATCATAAAGATTTTTGGTATAATAAAATTATACTATGTACAGTTAGGAGATCGTTAAAGTCATATATACCCAGCGTCTGAGATTGTTTTATGTGAGTGAATGTTCCATATAACTAGATGATCCCTTCAAGCATGAGCATTTTAAAACCTTTTTCTATTTTCTGTACCAATAGTTCTAAAATACACACTTATCTGCCACTGTGAGCAAACAATGACTTTTTGTGATGAGTACAGGGACATCTTTGAGGACAATTACTATGCTTTTATGCCTTTACACAAAGTACTCCGACTAATGCGGGTTGTTAGTTGTAAAAATGAAAAGCTCATGCTTGGGCACCTGGGTGGCTCAGTTGATTAGGCGTCTGTCTTTGGCTCAGGTCATGATTTCAAGGTCCTGGGATTGAGCCCCACATTGGGCTCCCTGCTCAGCGGGGAGTCTGCTTGTCCTTCTCTCTCTGCTCCTCCCCCTGCTCTCTCTCTCTCAAATAAATAAATGAAATCTTAAAAAAAAAAAAAAAAAAGCTCATGCTTTTCCACCTCCTTCCCTTTGTCAAGCCACCAGCAGCCCTACTCTCTTCTTATAATGCCCCTTAGCCTAAGCAAACAAATGCCCAGTGTTGTTAAAAAAGTGGCCATAAATAAATAAATAAAGATAAATATCAGTAAAGTGCACAAGTTTTAGTATGTAGAATTTGTTTTTCCTTCTTGGGACCCTGTTTTGTTCTCAGCGATTTTCTAAAGAGAGAAGCTGCCAGGGGAGGTTTCCAGACAGGATGCAAGGTCATAGTGATCTCCTAACGGACTGACAAAGAAAGTGAATCAAAGGTTGAATTCACGGCAAGCTGATCAAAACCCCAAATCTCTTGTCCCACATAGACCTTTTAAGAGCTCTAGAAACTTCAGTGACCTGTTCACATCACACAGGGGCATCGCATCCCCCAGGAGTTTGAGAGACCTCTAGTAAGATGAGTCTGAGGCGCCGCCCCAACCTACTGGAGCAGAATCTGCATTTCAACAAGACCTGCAGGTGAATGACATGCATGTGAAAGTTTGAGAAACACTGATTTCGAACACACTTATTTATTCACCTCTCCCACTTCCCATGCTCTTAAAGCTTACTCCAACGAAAACATTTTTTCTCTCTCTCTCTCTCTCTGTGATTCTCTCATTGGGAGCAGGTTGTAAATTGTTTTTGCTGCACATGCATTTCTTTTAAAATGGACAAAAGTAGAGAATACCCTCTTCTCCGTGGTTCTCCATGGGTTCAGCAGCTCCCTGGGACATTTTTAATTTTTTAATTTTATAAATTTTTTTAAGTAGGCTCCCATGCCCAGCGTGGAGTTCAACGCAGGGCTCAAACCCACCACACTGAGATCAAGACATGAGCTGAGATCACGAGTCAGACGCTTAACCCACTGAGCCACACAAGCTCCCTGCTTTTTTTTTTTTTTTCTGATTTGAAAATTATGAATTCCTTTAGGAACAACAAGTAGTTCCAGATTGCTGCTTCTCCCCTTGTCTACAATATGATGTTACGCATCAGGATTGGGGGTAGGTGAGATAGGGACACAAAACTAACAACCCTATATCAATCAAGGGTCTGTCATGAAGTAAGAGCTCAGTGAATATTATTGTTGTTGTGATGTTTCAAAAGTATTTTTATTATTTGGCATTTAATAAAGTTTTCTTGATGTTATGACAACCAGTGGTAATATGAGAAATATGTATGAACTCTGATATATAGAGATATATAAAAATGATAGAGATTTATATGACATATGATATAATGATATGTAGTATGCTATATACAATAAATAGAGATATTGTGATATATATATATAGCACTATCATCATAAAATAGAAGTGTCATCATATTTTCCAATCTCTTAATTAAAACTCATTTGTATCCCCACTAGCTAAAATGTCTATAATCACTTACTCCTCACAATCCCGGTGCGGCTTTTTCTGCCCATGGGTCCTGTCCCCGGGCTTTAATAAAAGCACCTTTTTTTGCATGGAAAAAAAAAAAAAAGAAAGAAGGAAAACTAAAACCCCCAAAAAACCTCACCTGTAAATGGTTTTGGAAACCTAGGTTAAAAAGAAAGCACCTAGTTGACTCACCAAATTTTTCATTTTCATTTAATTTTTTGCCTTCCTCCTAATGAATGATCAAGAGCCTTAGAAGGTATACAGCAGTGCAGTAGATGCAAAGATGAGTCTTAGGCCCTATAGTCAGGTTGATTTCTTGAAGAAGTGAAGAAATGAAGAAACTGCTAAGTGGTCTCTGATTTTACCAGTTAAGCTATTTTAGGTGTCAGAAACTGACTCTGGATAACTTAAGCAAAAAAAAAAAAAAAAAAAAAAAGGTTTATTGGAAGGATATTGGGCAGGGCATATGTTTATTATTCGGGGTAGTCAAGGTCATGGTGCTGTAACAAACATCCCCCACGTGTTACTTCCAGGGCACGCCACACATCCTGTGTGGGTCAGCAGAGGCTCTGCTTTGCACTCACCCGGGGACTCAGACAAACAGAGGCTCCCCAACCTTGCAGCCACATCACTTAAACATGAAGCTTCAGGGACCAGGCAGGGGTCTCTAGAGCCTGGAGTTTGGCACAGGGGCTTTTTACTGCCTCAGCTTGAAAGTGACATGTGTCATTTCTATCTATTGTCATCAGTCAGAACTAGTCACATGGTCTGCCCTCACTGCAGGGAGCTGGGAAACTTAAGGGGGCAAATGGAATTACTGGTGAGCTCATTCTCTCTGGTACAGGGAGATTCATACTCCCAGGAAAAGCTGAAGCATCACCTCTTGCACTGAACAGGGATCTGAGCATCTTGGGAGGCCCAGTCAGCAGGAGATGCAATCGGGCCATCACCCATTTGCAGATCTTTCTGTCTCCCATCTCAGGATTTTGCCCTGGAGGAAGGGAGCAGGTGATTGGTCCAGTTGGGCTTTATGTTCCACCCAGGACAGAGGTAAGTGGACAAGTTGATTGACAGTTCCAACAAAAAGCGGGGATCGTGCGTCCAAATAAAATTGGTGAGCTGTTAGGACAGAAAGGGAGGTGAATGCAGGCGGGCCAATCTACCCAACTATGCAGGCTTGATGTAATAGTTTAATAGGAAAGGTGGCATTCAAGATGAGCCTTGAAGGAGGGGGTATGTTTGATGAGGAGGAGTGAGAACCCAGGCAGAGGGCAATATAAGCAAAGTATGGATGCAGAAGAGTGGAAGTCATCTGCAAGAAAGAGAAAAGGAGTTGAGTGTGATCAGAAAGAGTGATTTTCAGTTACTGGTTCACCACAACTGACCTGGCTTGTCTTTGCTCCACGTGGACACAAGTGGGTGGGGACTGGTTGGAATGGTTCAACCTCCATCACGAACTTGGGGCCGTGGTCTTCTGTGTTGGTTGAGATTCTCAGCTCTCCCCCACATGACCTCCCCTGTGGTTAGCTGACACTGCCTCATAGCATGATGGTCTCGGCACAGGTGGATTGCTTCTTAGGGCAACTGAGGGCACAAAGGTGGAACCTGCTGGTTTGTCTTGGTGCAGGCTGACAGAGCATCAGATCCTCTGCTAGGATCTAGGAGTTAAGCTATTTCATGGGACCAGCATAGATTCAGGGGAGGGGGCTGCACAAGATCGTGACTGCTGGGAGACAGGGCGGCCTTGGGGCCATCTCTGGAGATCAGCTGCCAAGGAGGATGTCCCTGTGCTTAGGCGTCCCACCCCCAAGCTCCAGCATGAGGTACGCAGTGGGATGTGGGTAGCGCTGGAGGAAAGAGAAGTTGGGGGCTGGATCGTGGAGTCTAAAGAGTTTATGCCAGCCCAGAGAGCTTGAACTTCTAAAACCTAAGTGAAAATGATGGCAGCTGGGGAGGGGCACAGAGGTCTTTCTCTTCATGTGCCTCTTTCCAGATTTGCCCCTTTTTTCTTATTGGCCAGGATGGGATCACATTGCCACCCCTTGCTGCAAACGAGTCTGGGAAAGCGAGAATCTGTTCCGGGAAAATGGGATTGCTCACAATACACTCTCTAGGTGCAGGCCATTGCAGGCTGAGTGAAGTGGGAGGGAAGAAGGAGTACAATGGTACTGGGGTGGGGGCGGGGGGCGATATACAGAGGTAGCCACCAGCAACGCAAAGCAGGGAAGGATGTCGCTTTAGGTCATGCAAGAGGGAGTTAGGGCCTGGACCAGGGTGGAGGCAACAGGAAGAGGAAAACAGGCCGGATGTGAACATGGATACACAAGTGGAGTGGACCGATTATGGCAGCTCAGTCTTATCTTTCATGAGAGAGAAGGGGAAGGAGAAAGACAGAGATAGAGACAGACAGAAAGAGGGAAGTCAAAGATGAGGACGTGGTTTCCAGCTTGCTTAATTGGATGGTGAGGCCATTAACCCAGGCTGAGAACACAGAGAAGAAGTGAGGTTGGAGAAAGATGACTTAGTTCTTAAGCATTTGGAGTTTGAGGGATCTGAGAGGTTGCTTGGGGCAAATGCCCACAAAGTGTGAGCCCTGAAGCACTAGGACATGGGAGGATGGACAAGGTCAGATGGAGAGATTGGGGGTTATCAGCCTAAAGCTGGAGAGTGGTGACCCCTTATCTGCAGTTTTGGTTACTCTCAGTCAGACTCGGTCCAGAAGCAGACAGTCTTCCGGGTATCATCGGAAGTCGATAGTCACCTCGTGCTGCATCATAGTGCGAAGTCATTCCCCTCACTTGGTCTCATCATGTAGAGATTTTATCATCTCACATCCTCACAAGAAGAAGGATAGGATAATAAGTATATGATAATGAGATATTTTGAGAGAGAGAGACCACATTCATATAACTTTTATTACAGTACATTGTTACAGTTGTTCTATTTTATTAGTAGTTATGCTATTAACCTTTTACTGTGCCTAATTTATAAATTAAAATTTATCACAGGTATGTATGTATTGGAAAAAAAACGTGGTATATATAAGGTTCCATACTACCTGGAGTTTCAGGTGTCCACGGGGTGTCTTAGAACAGACCCTGCCTTGGATAAGGGGAGGACTACTGTAGTCAAAACCATGCTATGAAATTATGTCTCTTCTTCTGCAAGGTCCAAAAGAATATACATCCATATACTCACAGAGGCTCCTTCTGGAAAGAGGGATGGGCAGAGGGGAGGGGGGAGGTCCAGGGAAAATGTTCATTAACATTGTATACTTCTGCATTGCTGAAGCTTTGATAATGGGCACGTATCTGACGAAGGGAAAGCACAGTTAGAAATGAGCCAAACAAGAAGAGAACAGTAGAGGAACAAGATGAGGGTGTGGCGAATGCTTCCATCTAAAGGAGGATGAGAAGGAAGAGGGGAAGGTGTTTAGAGAATTAGAGGAATGGAATTGAACCCTGGGAGAGCGATGAGTGGATGCAGAGGTGGAGGAGGACCAAAAGAAAGCCTGAAAAAGAGGGGCTTTGTGTTTCATGAAACTTCATCGCTGAACATAGACAGTGCAGGTAAAGTGCAGAGGAAATATAGTCATATACTTGTGATGGGGTTCAGGGCAGGCCACCCCAAAATATGCCACTTTGGCATACTGATTATTTTGAATTCAACTTATTTAAGAAATAGCCAGTGCCAGAAGGACACTCGGACCCTCCCCTGTCCCCCTGTCCCTCCCCCGTCCCCCCATGGGGAGAGCTCCCTCCCTGCACCTAGAAGGGAGAGGCTTCCTTATCGCCAGAGATGGGGAACTCAGGGCCAAGAAAGCTATAGAAACAACCCTCGTTACCTCCTCATTAATTTGCTTACCTCCGAGCCCAAAGTGCTTTGTGTCATTATTTCTTCACAAATGTATCATGTCTTTGTCTAAAAAGTATAAAAAGCTGCCTGCTTTGGTCACTTCTTGGAGTCTCAGATTTGTATAAGCCCCTATGCATATGAAATTAGGGTTGCCTTTCTCCTGTTCATCTGTCTTATGTCAATTTAATTATTAGGCCCGGCCAAAGAACCGAGAAATGAAGAAGGGAAAAGATTTTGCCCCCTACGCACAGAAATGTGAGCACATGTGAGAACACGGGAGCTTGAGAAAGCAGAGAAACAATATTTCTTGGCTACATATCCTTAAAAGACCAGCCATGACCTTCCAGTGTCTCATCCACCACCCCTCTCTTTTTAGCTTGTTTTTGACCCACCCACCATAGGACTACCCAAAACGAGAAGTATCATGTGAGCTTGAACAAGGTGCACACCAGTTATCCTTGCAACATCCTGCACCACCATGGGACCGGTAGTTGTTGTGGTAAAAATAAGTTGTGCATTTGTCTTTCCCACGAAATTTTTTCTAGCCACAGAATTAACCAGAAACAAGAGAAGCATAACCCTTGCCCCTCCTTTTCTCAGCAACAGAGAGACAGTCTTCGATACAACAGAATGAAAAACGTATCACAACTATGTTAGAAAGACCACTGGAAAAGGTTAGCAGGGAAGTGTTTCTTTGCCGACAGCCGACGGACCTGATGTTCCAATTGAGATTACGGGATGCCCCAGATTAAACGAGCAAGACTGTGTGATAAGACTGAGCAAAAAAAAAAGCCAGAGGAATTTGGATTATTCACTTATGAGTGATTCTTCTCCCCCCTCTCTTTGGTATTTTTATTTGCTGTGTGTTTACTGGCTTTCCTACGAACACACTGCAGAACAACCCATGAGGCCAACACATATTACGGGGCCAAGAAGCATTACCCATCTATAACTTCAGTTGGCAGCCAGCTCTCGTGCTAATGGGAGCCGGGGTGGGAGTGGGGGCTGGAGAGTAGAAGGTGCTCATCAAAAACCCACTTACCTGAGCCTCCAGAAGCCCAGGATTTCCACCCTGGCGTTGCCACTTTCTTTCAATAGTCACAGAGCATAAATGTCTGTAATAATGTATGCAATGAATAGTTTCAGCTGCTCATACCAACTAAACGTGGCTTTCATAGTAAGGACATTTCAGATCTAATTTGCCAAAGTGTTCTAAGGTAGGAGGTTCCAGGGTTGGGGCAGCAACTCAACAATGTCATAAAGGCCCCTGACTCTTCCATCTTTCCACTCGGACATCTTCCACATGCTGACTTTTCCAATGAGCTCTGCCCTCGTGTCACAAGATGACTGCCACAGCTCCAAGCATTGCCTCTCTCCATGTCAAATGTCCAACATCTCTTTCCATTTTCCTGTCTTTATCAGAGGGGAAACTCTTTCCCAGAAACCTCTGGCACACTCCCGCTCTCCAAGATTGGGTCACATGTTCATGGCCAGCTGGTACGCAAGGTTGGGAGATGAGTACTTTACATTTTCAATTTCTGTAGTGGGAGAAAAGAGCTGGGAATTACTATTAGGTAGGCAACCAAACAACCACTGCAAGTAACAACAATGAAAAAAAAAAGTAATCATAGCAGCTAATATCAATTGAGTCATTAGTACGTGTCAGGCACTGTTTAAAGGGATCAACATGCATTACTTTGGTTCATCCCAACCACACTACCACGAGATTGTATTATTGCTGCCCCCATTTTATAGGCAGGGAAATTGAGGCTCAGAGAGGTTAGAAAACGCCATCATCACAATCAGAAAGCCCACCCTTGGCTTTTTGGAGAGCAAGTTCAACGAGATAGTACTCGATTTCCAAAGACAGTTCAGAGGAAGGTCCAGGCGGGGGAAATAAATCACTGTAATGTGGTGAGGTAAGTGCTAATCCATGTGTAACAGGGTGTGAGTAGGCAAGAAACTGTCTGGCATCATCATCCCTCGCCCCCTTCCTAAGGCAAACCAGACAACAATTTGTTCCTAATGAAATCTCCCAGGGAGGAAGGGAACAGAAGTGCTGGCGTGTGTGTGGACGGAGGGGGGTGGGGGGGGGTGCGGGGGGTGTAGATGGAAGAAGCAGAGAGCCTCAGGAGGGGGAGAGTTCCCCAAACCTGGGGGAGGGGGTGGAGGCATTTGGGGGTTGCGTGACAATGCCGTGCTGCCTTGCCGTGTGTGGGGAGGTGACAGGACCCCAGTGGGACTGCATGATGTGAGAAGGGGTGGTGCCCAAGCTGGGAAGGAGCAGTGAGGACAACTACCCTCCTTCTGGGGGCAGGCAGAATCAGACAATAGCCACTCAATGGTGCCTTTTGCAGATCAGAGCCCAGAGGACTCTCCATAAGCATTTGCCCTGTATATGACACCTCTACCCTCGTGTCACCCTGGAAACAGGGAGAGACTCCAGCAACCACTGAGAGTCATCTGTTATACACTGGAGCATGAGGGCTTGGCATTGGTCTTAGTTTTATTTGGAACAACAAATTCCTATGGCATTTCGTACATCCAGAGAGAAAGCCAGCCTGATGTTACAGCCGCATGCACAGATAGGTAGAAATGCAGAGAAAGGAATCATTGACACTGTCATAAGGAGAAAGAATCCAGGTAAGTCTCCACAGATGAGGTGCAGCTTAAGCAGGGTCCTGAAGGCTGAATAGGAGTTCACCAGGGGGACAAGAGAGAGAAAAGGTCTATGCAAAGGCAAAGAAGTATGAAAGACTTGCTCCCTCTTAAAACTGTGAGTATTCTGAACATTGGGTAATGGCACAGAGGTCAGGAAATGGGGCTGGTAAAGAGGACACTGGGTTATTATCTGAGTTTCAAGACCACGGGTAGGTGAAACTCTTTAAAATTAGTCTGAATGAGGGCGCCTGGGTGGCTCAGTTGGTTGGGTGACTGCCTTCAGCTCAGGTCATGATCCCGGAGTCCCTGGATCGAGTCCCGCATCGGGCTCCCTGCTCGGCGGGGGGTCTGCTTCTCCCTCTGACCCTCCTCCCTCTCATGCTGTCTCTCATTCTCTCTTTCAAATAAATAAATAAAAATCTTTAAAAAAAAAAATGTAACTCCAATATATACATCAAATATAATAGGGATCAATTTTTCCCAGACTGCAATTGTCTTATTAAATGCAGGAAGTATGATTTTACTAATAAATTAAATTAAGCCTGACCCTGTGTGCCCAGTGACAGGCTAGCAAGAAAGCTACTCTCTGTCATAACTGGAGAGCCTTCTTCCGTCCAGAGTCATGTGAAAATTTAAGGTCTGATCCAGTCCAGATGGTTGAGGAAGGCTTTGATTTTCATCCACACAGGTGACAACTTTCAGAATGCCCACTGCCCTCTGCTGTCATCCCGACGCTGGCCCCCTGATGCAGGACACAGGATTCTTTCCCTGGTCCAGCTTCCCTGGGGACACCAGACAGCCATTACCCTCTCAGCTGGGCACGAACCCCAGCTACTCCCTAGGAACCTCCAAGTAGTCCTGGTCCTAGAGTGGGGAGTCGGCCCAGCTCAGTCCACATCTGGGGACCTTAATCTCCCCAGGCTCTCTCAGGTTAAAGTTCAAGTGCCTTAACCAGGTCTAAACGAGTGTTCTCCTAACTGAAGGTCTTGGCCCATCAATGGCTTACAAAATCAATGCGGTGTGGACCATGCTTTAATTACTATATTTATTATTTATTATTATTTAAGACTTGAAGGGTGAAATGAGTCACTTTTTAAAATTTAGTTAATTGTGTATTAGTTTGTTTTGGTCATGCGCACATTTATTTTTATCAACCACCTAACATCTTTTCGATGTTTTTTGCCAAGCATCTGGTTGGGGACACGTTCAAACATACCAAAGGGTTGTAAGAATTGTATAATGAATACCCATATTCCCACCATCCAGATTCTACCATTAATATATATTTTTAATTTTTTTAGATTAAGGTATAATTTACATACAGTGAGATTCACGCATTTTAGAGTACACTTCTATGAATTTTGATAAATACAGCTGAGTAGGCACCACCCCAATCATGATACAGAATGGTTCCTTTAATCCAAAAAATTCTCCCCTGCCCATTTCCAGTGACCCTTCTTCCCACCCCTGGCCCAGGCAACCACTGTTTTCTCTCCCTGAAGCTTGTCATAGAAAGAGAGTTATACGGTATGTACCATTTTGAGTCTGGCTTCTTTCATAACGCATAGTGCATTGGAGATTTTTCCATAGTGTTGTGCGTATCAGAGGATTTTTCCTTTTTACTGCTGAGCAGTAGTCCATCGTGTGGATGTACCAAGGTTTGGTTATCCATTCACCACCAGCTGGGGTACATTTGGGTTGTTTCTATTTTCTTGGCAATTATAAATAGAGTCACTGTATGGAAACATTTGCAGACAGGTTTTTCTGTAAATGTGTTTTCATTCTCTAGAGTAAATACCCAGGAGTAGGACAGTAGGTTGTATGGTAAAATATGTTTTACTTTATAAGAAACTGCCAAGCTACTTTCCAAATGACCCTGTCATTTTGCATTCCCACCAGCAATGTATGAGGGTTCCAGTTGTTTCGACTCTCATAATCACTTGGTATTGTCGGTACACTGAAAAAATTTGAGCCATTCTAATGTGTGATGAGGTATCTCATTGTGGTTTTAACTTGTAATTCCCAGATGACTAATAATGTTGACCATCTTTTCAGGTACTCATCTGCCACATGTCTATATTTATTGGTGAAATGCCTGTTCAAGTCTTTTGCCCATTTAAAAAAGTTGAGTCATTTTCTTATTGAGTTTTGAGAGTTCTTTATAGATTATGGATACAAGTCCTTTATTAGCTATATAATTTGCAAATATTTTCTCACATTCTGTGGCTTATCTTTTTATTCCCTTGGTAGAGTCTTTTGAAGAGCAGAAGTGTTTAATTTGGGGGCACCTGGGTGGCTCAATCGTTAAGCGTCTGCCTTCAGCTTGGGTCATGATCTCAGGGTCCTGGGATCAAGCCCTGCATCAGGCTCCCTGCTCAGCGGGGAGCCTGCTTCTCCCTCTCCCACTCCCTCTGCTTGTGTTCCCTCTCTCGCTGTCTCTCTCTCTGTGTCAAATAAATAAATAAAATCTTAAAAAAAAAAAGAAGTGTTTAATTTGGGTGAAGTGCAATTTATCAAATTTTTCATTTATATCTACATAAACATTTATAAGCAGATTTATTGAGATGCAATTCATAAATCATACTGCAGTCAGGGCACCTGGGTGTCTCAGTCAGTTAGGTGTCCAATTCTTGATTTTGGCTCAGGTCATGATCTTGGGGCCATGAGATTGAGCCCTGCATGGGGCTCTGCACTCAGTGGGGAGTCTGCTTGAGATCTCTCTCCCTTTTCCCTTTGCCCCGCCCACCATGCTCTCACATGCATGCATGCACTCTCTCTCTCAAATAAATAAATCTTTAAAAAATAAAAATAAATCATATAATTTGCTCATTAAAAATGTACAATTCAATTGCTTTAGTGTATTCACAGATTTCACCACAATCAATTTTTTTTCTTTTTTTTTATTCTTATGTTAATCCCCTATATTACATCATTAGTTCTAGATGAAGTGTTCCATGATTCATTGTTTGTGCATAACACCCAGTGCTCCATGCAGAATGTGCCCTCCTCAATACCCACCACCAGGCTAACCCATCCTCCCACCCCCCTCCCCTCTAGAACCCTCAGTTTGTTTTTCAGAGTCCATCGTCTCTCATGGTTCATCCACCCCTCCGATTTCCCCCGCTTCATTCTTCCCCTCCCGCTACCTTCTTCTTCTTCTTTTTTTTTTCTTAACATATATTGCATTATTTGTTTCAGAGGTACAGATCTGAGATTCAACAGTCTTGCACAATTCACAGCGCTTACCAGAGCACATACCCTCCCCAGTGTCTATCACCCAGTCACCCCATCCCTCCCACCCCACCCCCCACTCCAACAACACTCAGTTTCCTGCGATTAAGAATTCCTCATATCAGTGAGATCATATGATACATGTCTTTCTCTGTTTGACTTATTTCACTCAACATAATACCCTCCAGTTCCATCCACGTCGTTGCAAATGGCAAGATCTCATTCCTTTTGATGGCTGCATAATATTCCATTGTATATATATACCACATCTTCTTTATCCATTCATCTGTCAATGGACATCTTGGCTCTTTCCACAGTTTGGCTATTGTGGACATTGCTGCTATAAACATCGGGGTGCACGTACTCCTTCAGATCCCTACTTTTGTATCTTTGTCACCACAATCAATTTTAGAACATTTTCATCCTCCCAGAGAAAACCTGCACCCTTTAACCATCAATCTCCTACTCTGCCCTTCCCACCTCCAGCCCTGGGCAACACTAGTCTGCTTTCTGTCTCTATGGATTTGCCTACTGTGGACATTCCATATAAATAGAACACACAACATGTGAGCCTTTGCAACTGGCTTCTTTCACTTAGCATCATGTTTTCCAGGTTCATCCATGTTGTGGCGGGTACCAATATACATTCCTTTTTATTCCCAAATAATACTCTCCTGTATGGATATGCCACATTTTACTTATCCACTGTCAGTTGATGAACATCTGGGTCATTTCTACCCTTTGGCTATTACACATAATGCTGCTGTGAACATTTGTGTACAAGTTTTTATATGGACACATGTTTTAATTTCTCTTGGGTTATATGCCCAGGAGTGAAATTGCTGGATCATAAACTGCCAGCCTGTTTTCCAAAGTGGCTGCACCATTTTACATCCCCACCAGCTGCATACAGGGTTACAATTTCTCTACCTCCTCACCAACACTTGCAATTGTCTGTTTGATAATTGCTGTCTTGGTGGCTACAAAACAGTATCTCATGGTGGTTTTTATTTGCATCTCCCTGATGATGTTGACTATTTTTTCATGTGCTTGTTGGCCACTTGTATATCTTTTTTGGAGAACTGTCTGTTCAGATTCTTTATCATTTTAAAATCGGGTCATCTGAATTGTTATTACTGAAGTGTAATTGTTGTTTACATAGTCTAGAGACAAGTCTCTTATCAGATACATGATTGGCAAAGATGTTCTTCAGTTCTGTGGATCATCTTTCCACTTTCTTGATGGAATCCTCTAAACCACATCTATTTGATGATGTCAAGTTTCCTTATTTTTTTTTTCTTTTGTTGATTGTACTTTTTTGTGTCATAGCTAAGAAACCATTGCCTAGTCCAAGGTCAGGAAGATTTATACCTATGCCTTCTCCTAAGAGTTTTATAGTTTAGCTCTTGTATTTAGGTCCTTGATCAGTTTGAATTATTTTTTGTATATGATGTGAGGTAGGGATCCAGCTTCATTCTTTTGTAGGTGGATATCCAGCATCATGTATTAAAAAGACTAGTCTTTCTTCATTGAGTTATCTTGACATGCATTAGCATTTGTATTATATTTTCTTTATCATATCTCTGTCAAACTTTCCATTGCTCTAACCATTTCGAAGTGGTGAGTTGCAGACACCACAATACTTTCTCCTAACACTTCAGCATGCATCTCATCAACTACAGTTCAATTTTTGTCTACAGTCTTTTTTCTTTTTGATGTAAAATTTGCATATAGTGAAGTGCACAGATCATAAGTGTACCATTTGATGAGTTTTGACAAATGCATTCACCTGTGCAATGCAAATCCTTTATCAAGATATAGAACATCAACACCACCTGAGAAAGTTCCCTCACATACATGTATTTTTATGTATTTGTTTTTGACAAATGCATGTGCCCATGTAACCACCACCCCAATCAAGATATAGAAAATTTCCATCTCTTGAGAAAGTTCTCTTTCACTTCTTTGCAGTTAATCTTGCCCCCACCCAGTCCACATCCCAGGCAGCCACTGATGTCATTTATACCACTATAAATTAGTTTCACCTACTATAGAATTTTAAAGGAATGAAATCATATGATGTGAACTATTTTGTGATCAGCTTATTTCACCCCTGACCAACATTTTATTTTTTTTTTAAAGATTTTCCTTATTTATTTGACAGAGAGATAGAGAGAAAGAGCACAAGTAGGCAGAGAGGCAGGCAGAGGGAGAGGGAGAAGCAGGCTCTCCGCTGAGCAGGGAGCCTGATGCGGGGCTTGACCCCAGGGCCCCGGGATCATGACCTGAGCCGAAGGCAGCTGCTTAACCAACTGAGCCGGCCAGGCGCCCCCTGACCAACATTTTAAAACAAATATCAGAATGAATGTCATGTTGCAGAGTGAAATATTGTTTTGCTGACCTTTGCTTTAGATACACACACACACACGCATGTGTATGTGTATATGATTGTACAGGGCCAAAATAGGAAATGAAGTTCTTCCTGTGGCTTATAATAAAAAACTTTAAAAGCTACTGTTCTCCTGGATCAGAACCTTGTTTCTTTTCTACCTGTCTTTGTTACTCTCCCTGCCCCCTCACCTTCCCTGATCTCATATCAATTACCCCAGCGATTGGTCTCACCTTCATACCTTTGCAAATTTTGTTCCTTCCCTTGGGTCACTCTCCCCACCTCATCCCACTCACCCCAAACTGGAGAACTCCTATTCATCCAGTAGTTGCCCACTTGGTTGGCCCTTCTCTAGAAAATTTTCTCTGTTTGCATGCCTTCCTCTTACAACTGGCATGTTGTACCCTAATTACCTGGTGACTCTTTCCTTCAGCTGACCACAAATTCCCTGGGGTTCAGGGACCATGTCTCATTCACCTTTGCAGTCCTTAGCTCCTAGGATGTGATGATACATAGCAGGTATCAATAAATGTTCATTGAATGAATGAATGAATAAACCCCGGGGTTTGGGGTGACAGAGTTTTAAATAAACCAGCCTGATTCTTTCCCAAGAATCTTCCCATTCCTGCTTATTTTATTGTCCTGTGTATCTCTGATTTCTTAACCATCATGTTTTTATAACCTCCTTCAACCTCCCTGAGGCCTTAGCCTTTCTGTCTTCCTCTCTACATACCCAACGCTAATCCTTTCATCATTGTTACTTCCTCCCAGATGTTCTGAGGCAACAATGCCCTTTCCGAGGATGACGTCCTATCCTTATCTTTGTGGCCTTTGCCCCAGAACCCTCCCCCATCTTGCCGAAATTATATTAATTTCTTGACTGGGGACGTGTCTGGAGGTGTGTATGGTGTGTGCACCCATGCACGTGGAGAAATGTTCACCAAAATGTCACCACAGGCTACCTCTGAGATTTCAGGTGATTTTCACTTAAATTTTTTAAGCTTTTCTATATGGCTCCAACTTTCTAATTGAGAATTGCATCAATTACCTACAGCTATAGGGAAGCTGCCAAAAGCCCTTCATGGCCTGCGACAGAAGCATTTATTGCTCATGTTGCAATGGTTGGCCAGGCAGCTCGGCTGATCTTGGCTGGGCTCTTTCATGTCTGGGCATAGGCTGGCTGTTGGATGATCTAGACTGACCTCGGCTTGGCAGTTGAGACAACTCTGCTCCACATTATCTCTTACCCTGTGGGTGGCCCCATGAGGCATCCTCATGGCAGTGGTGGAAATGCAAATAAGTCCAATCATGGAAGCAAATGTCAAGCTTCTGCCTCCCATCACACCTGCTAAAATCCCACTGGCCACAACAAGTCATGTGGTAGAACTCAGAATCCAAGTTAGAGGCACCAATAAGTTACACGGCAGGGGGATACAGGGCGGGTTAAAGAGAGGCCATCATTGCCATCTCCTGCAACACATGTTCTGTCTTTATATTAGAAGTAGTAAAGCTGGTTTCAAGCAAGATGGCTGCCAGAGCTCCAGCCCCACATCTTCCAAGTGGAACAGGTGAGACACCTGTGGAAAGGACAGAAGAATCTCAGGGTCTCATTGGCTCAGTAAGTCACATGCCCATCTCTTACCAAATCACTAAGAGTAAGGGACCACAGTGTTCTGATTGGCCACTCCTGAGTCACCTGCTCACTCCTGAGCCAGGGTAGAGTCAATTCTCTCTAATTTATATGGACTGAGATCCAGCGAGGGTGGTTCATCGGAGAAATACCGAGGATGCTACAGGAGGTGTCTGACTTAGGTTAGGTTGCCCCACAAGTCCCTCAGATGAGGACTGGAGCACAGTTTACATGTGAAGCGATCCCAGAAAGCACTGGGAGGGAGTGGGGCAGTGAATGTGGAGGGAACGGAGCCAGGGCAGTACCGCTGATGAGCAGGTTAATGCTGGGAGACCAGAGCTCCATCTCCCTGGAGCCTCTGAGAGACTGCAGAACATGCCTTTAAGTTGTCCCTGCCACGTGCTCTGAGAAGCAAGGAAACTGAGCAACTCACCTGCCAATTCCAATCACTGTTGGCTGAGACCTGCCCTGTGAGCGCTAACTCTCTGACACTTCTGCTTGCCCTCTTCACAGGCTAAGCTGTCTCCTGAGGCCAGAGAACGTCCTTGGGCAGAGTTGCTGGTGCTTGCAGCCAGAAGGTGGACTGGTGAGTGCTAGGGGATATAGGTGGGGCATCGACAGCATCTACTACGGTGGGAAAAACAGGTCACAGGTTAGGACATTGGCTCATTTTGGTCTGGGTCCTGCCCTCAAGGCAAGGAAGCCAGAGAGGAAATATGGCAGAGTGGTTAAAGGCACAGGCTGTGGAGTAGAGGAGATATAAGGTATGGTCCACTTTCCCCACTTGATAGCTGTGTGACCTTGGGCAAGTTACTTAACCTCTCTGGGCCTCAATTTCCTCATCTATAAAATGGGAATATACAAGGTTGTTTGAAGATTGAGACAACTGATTACATGGAACTGGGCACATGGTAAATTTCTAAGAAATGAGAGCTACAGGGCTGAGTCCAGTGGAGGAATGACATTTCCAGAAGTATCTCTGAGTGTCCTGAGACAAGGAGAAGGTACAAGAACCAGCCAGAGGTAAGCTGAGTTAAAGACATGGATGGCACTAAAGGACCAGCGGAGGATGTCACCAACGTCAAGAAGCATTGATTGTGCCAGGGTCTGTGAGAAGACCCAAGAAGAAAGTCTGGAACCAGGAGGCCACTCCTTTTAGGAAATATACTCTAGGAATGCAGTGCACACATTGTCCCTTGTTTAAAGGATCTGGTGCTCTACTGCCTTCTTCTTACAAAACAGCCAGAGGGGAGGAGCGGGGTGCCACACTGTTGACAGCTTTGCCATGGTGCATTCCTACATTCTTCCACTGGAGTCTAACCAGTACCAAGATTTCCTCGCCACAAGTTGAGCACGCAGTAGAACACTGCAACAGTTAACATCGAAAATCCAACAGACTGGCTTGAGAAAATAACCAAAATGTGGGTGAGGTAAGATTTTGCTGGCTTCAGACCGGGCTGGATCCAGGAGCTCAGACAGTGACATTGGGACCTAATTTCACTCTCTGTTTCTCCACCCCATGACTCCCCACTGTGGGTTTCCACGTATAGAAAGGACCTCTCCTGGTGGTTATAAGATGGCACCCAACAGCAATGAAATTAAAATCCACACCTTCCACACTCACATCCAGGGCAAAAGGGTATTAGTGCTCTTGTCCCAACAGCCCACCAAAGCCTTGAAGTTCACCCTGATTGGACACTAGCTGAGGGCGCTCAGGTCACATGCCTGCCCTCGACCAAGCTTTGTGGCCTTCAGGTACACTGAATGATGTAGGTCTGGATCACACACTCCCATCCTAGGCTGGGTGTGGAGCCCCGTGCATGTATATGGATGGAAAGTTGAGGATGGGTAGATCCCCCGAGGCAAAGCACGCTGTTGCCTCACAATAAGGGGACAAGTGTGTGTGGGATACAAGCCATTCATGTCCACTACAAACATATCCATAGTTCCTATATCTTTGGCCAACTAGCTGAAGAAGCAGAGCCATGCCACTGACAGGTCTGGGAACACAGAACACCTCACAGAAAAGCACCCAATGTAGAGTCCCATTGCGCCAAACACCCATTTCCATGTCCCTTCCCTGTCTGGGACT
The DNA here is from genome assembly GCF_011800145.1 of Mirounga leonina. Taxonomy (NCBI): domain Eukaryota; kingdom Metazoa; phylum Chordata; class Mammalia; order Carnivora; family Phocidae; genus Mirounga; species Mirounga leonina. The sequence goes on along the minus strand of NW_023270763.1, from coordinate 18,484,665 downwards.
TCAGCCCCTCCCCGGCTACTTCCTGCCAGGCCATCATGGTTAACTCAGTGAGCCTCTCCTGGTCTCAGCCCCCTCAACCACCCCACGGTTCATGCATTCATGCCTTCATTCACTCACCGGGCCCTCTGTGGCTGCCTGGGATACAAGACAGTTATACACAGCTGTATCCCAGTACCTAGCATGGTGCCTGGCACATATTAGGTGCTCATTCAATATTGGTTCAAGGAATAAATGGACAAGACAAAGTCATCACCTCCACATGCTCACCATCTCATAGAGAAAACAAACAAAATCATAACACGCCCTCTATCTGGGGCTGGAGAATTCTCCACCGAGGAGGCATCAGGCCTTTAAGGAAGAGGATGCTTTCCCAGCCTGAGGAAACAAGGAAGCACACAGCTAGGCCAGGAACTGCATAGACTGGTGCAGAGCTGGTGGGGAAGAAAGTCATATTATGAATCACTTATGAGGGACTGGAAATTTTATATTCGCCTTTACACTCTTGGAAAGGATTAGCATTTATCCACAATGAAATAGGAGGACGCTGCCCCTTGCTCTCCCCTCTGCTGGGCCCTGGGTCTCACTTGGATTATTGTGACAGCCCGCTGTATCTTCCTCAGGTTCACCATCCACACAGCTGCCAGAGAGAGAGGTTATTCTAAAGACTTATTTATTTATTTATTTTTGTGAGAGAGAGAGAGAGAGAGAGAGAGCACAAGCCGGGGGAGGGGCTGAGGGAGAAGCAGGCTCACTGAGCAAGGAGCCCGATGTGGGACTCGATCCCGGGACCCCAGGATCATGATCTCAGCCGAAGGCAGACACTTAACCAACTGGGCCACCCAGGTGCCCAAGAGAGGTTATTCTAAAAGCCAAATCTGGGCCTCTCATGCCTTGGTTTGGAACTCACTGATGCTCCATATCACCCGAGGCTGGTGTTGAAGACCTTTGGTAATAGGGCCCAAGCTGCATTGCTTACCCCACCCCAGCTCCCCAGAGTGTACCTATAGGCCTCCAACCCTTGCTCACACTGCCCTTTGTGACTCAGAAGCCCGTCTTCCCTTCCACCTCCATCAGAATGCTCCTCTGCCTTCAACTGCAGCTCTCTCCTCTTCAGAGATGCCCTCAGGAACTCTTTCAGGGTTCCACCCCAAACACGTCCTTGGTACATCCCATGCTTTCTGTTTGCATGCTTTTCTTCCTGACCACAGTCTGATTTGTCCACTATTTCTTGAGTCATCATTGCTATGAGCTATAAATCAACCTTGGGGGAAGAGAAATAGGAATAAGGCTGGGAACCCACCCTTCAGGGAGCCCACCATCGGGCAGGAGGATCTTCTGAGACCCGTGGTGAAATCACTTTCTCTCAGTCAGAAGCCTGTTTCCTTTAACCTGCTGGTTCTAAAGTGGGGCCATTTTACTCGGGGGGGGGGGGGGTTTTGGGGACATTATGATTGTCATGACTGCGAGGATGTTTCTGGAATCCAGTGAGTAGAGGCCAAGGATGCTGCTAAACATCCTACAATGCACAAGGCAGCCTCCCACGGCAAGGGATTATCCAGCTCAAAATGTCAGTAGTGCTGAGATTGAGAAATTCCGGTTTAACCCTTAAGCAATGGGGAGCTACAGAGGGATTCTTTTTTTTTTTTTTTAATATTTTATTTATTTATTTGACAGAGAGAGACACAGCAACAGAGGAAACACAAGCAGGGGGAGTGGGAGAGGGAGAAGCAGGCTTCCCACGGAGCAGGGAGCCCGATGCGGGGCTCGATCCCAGGACCCTGAGATCATGACCTGAGCCGAAGGCAGACACTTAACGACTGAGCCACCCAGGCGCCCCCTACAGAGGGATTCTTAACCGAGAGAGAGAGATTCAACTTTGTGAACTCCAACAGTTGAGTCAGTGGTGGCCTGAAGGAAGACAGCCTGAGATCAGGGTAATTCAGGACTTTTTCCCTTTCCCCCAGGAAATCAGTGAGGTAAGTAAGCAGGAGTCTATTGTTCTTCAGCCAGAAACACTAAGCCTCATGTACATTCCTTCCAGATGGTAAACCATACCCATTGCAAAAAGCAAAGTGAGCATGTAATGTCTATCAGGTTCCTGGGAGAAGTTTCTCTCTTCTGAGAAAGTGCATGGTGGTTCAGCACTCACCACCCACTTACAGAATCTGAGCAAGTTACTTACCCTCTCTGTGCCTATTTTCTGATCTGTAAAGAGGAGCTAATAATAGCACCTAACTCCTAGAATTTTTGCAATTAGCATATTAGCCTACAACAGGGTCTGGCACACAGTGCCACACTACTTATACAAGTGTTAGTTCTTAGCACCATCTTGTCATTAGCACCAGCACCATCATCATCAACATCCCACACCCATCAGCATCAGCATCACCATCATCACCATCACCATCATCACCATCAGCATCACCATCACCATCATCACCATCACCATCATCACCATCACCACCATCACCATCATCACCATCACCATCATCATGATCACCATCACCATCATCACCATCATCATCACCATCATCACCATCATAATCACCATCACCATCATCACCATCATCACCATCACCATCACCATCATCACCATCATCATCATCATCACCATCATCACCATCATCACCATCATCACCATCACCACCATCACCATCACCATCACCATCATCATCGTTCTTTCTCTAAACAGTCTCCTGTTTATGGAGACTGCCTTACCTGGGGCATGACTGGATATCATTCTGCCCCAAGGGTGGTAGCAGAAAGGATCTACTCTTAGCCTCTCTGACACAGTCTCCTGACTTTGACCACAGAGCTTGGCTCAGGGTTGTTGGCTATCCCTCTGTCTTCACCTGCCAAAACCAAGGGAGCCACACCAGCTTGGAGGTTTCAGATGGCTCTAACTCTTGAGATAATCCCACTGGGTCTGTTCTGTTAAACTGCAACAGAACAAAACCAACCCCCCCCCACACACACACACACAAAACCAAGCAACAGAAGCATAAACAAAGGTTCAAGTCTCTCCTATTAAATGGAGTCTGGAGGCTGGCCACAGCTGGTGTGATTCAGCTGCTCAAAGATGTCAGGAAAATATCTCTCACCTTACAAGAATTCCAGATACTGGCTGTTGCTGGAGCCCAGTTGTTCACAGATGTCAGTGCTCCCACAATGCAGTTGCCTTGGCCTTCTCTCATGGAGGCAAGATGTTCTGTGGTCACAGCTGGAAGACCACGTCTATCAGGAATGCTAACATTTTCCCAGAGGCTCCCCCCCACCACCCACAGACTTCCATTTGTATTTCACTGGCAGAACTGGGTCACTCACCCAGGACAAAGGAGGCTGAGAAAGCTGGAATAGGATTGCCATGATTGACCCAAGCAAATCATGATCCATTGCCTCAAGAAGGGTACCTCACTGCCTCCAGATAAAGTCTGGGTTCTGTTGGCAAGGAAGAATGTGGGGGGTGAGTACCATGGTTATACAGCAATTCAAGCTACTATGGCTGCATAACAAACTATCCCCAAACTTAGTGGTATTTATTTTGCCCATGAATCTGTAATCTGGCAGGGCTCGGTGGCAACAGCTTGTCTCTGCTCTACTTGGTGACAGGTTAAACAACATCAACATTTATTTTGCTCATGATTTTGCAATTTTGTTGGAGTTAAGTGAGCTCTGTTCCCCTTGGTGTCTGTTCTCCTTGGTGTCAGCCAGGATGACTCTGGAGCTGCAGGCTGGGATGACTCTGGAGCTGACCATCTAATAACTCACTCACTCACATCTGGACCTGAGCTGGAAAGGTCCAAACAGCTGGGGCTCCTTGGGCTTGTCTCTACATCTCTGTGTGGACTCTCCATGTGCTCACTCCAGCGTAGCTGGACTTTCCCACATGTCAGCTCAGGGATCCCAAGGTGTGAGTTGAGAGAAAGTTGGGGGGAGAGAGAGAAAGGGATGGAGGGAGGGGGAGTGGGAGAGAGAGAGAGAATACCAACTGAAGCTGTTTCTCCTTGTTAAACCTAACCTTAGTAGTCACTGCATCATTTCTACCAGATCTTATTCATTAGAAGAGACCCACTGAGGCCAGGTCATCATGTAGGAAAAGGGACTTAGGACTCCTTCTTTTGGTGGGAGGATAAATAATTGGTCAGGTTTTAATGCCACATCTACCTACCAATGACAGAGACCTAAAAATAAAACAGACCGTAAAGCATTGTGTTGGATGGAGAATTAAGAGGACAGCTGACAAATTCTTTGAAATGCTTTTTTCTCTTCAGATCCTAAAACTTATACATCATGCTGCTTTTAGAAGAATCGGGGTGGGTTTTGCTCAGAAAAGGAAGGCATTCTTCATTTTAGAGGCAGAGCAACCCTGTTGCAATTCCCTCCTTCCCGTGTCCCAACAGCTTTGCCATCTCCTGACTCCCAACCTCCAGTACAAGCAGCTCTTTGCCTGAGGGCTTTTCTCCTGGTTGCTGGAGCCTGCTCCCCTTCCCGGTCCCTGTCCCACTTCCACCCCAGCAGCTCTGAGCCATTGGCTGAGAGGAGTAGGTGTATAAATACCCCAGCTCTCTCCCCCTTAGTGAGATGACTTTCTGGTGCATGTTCTACACTGTCTCCCAGAGTTCTGCAGCAGAGCTGAGCCTTAGTTGACCACAGAGATTGCCTGCTCGGTGATGCAAACTGTGTTCATGCCTTCCCTTCCCAGTCATACTTCCCATACCTCTCTTGGTTTTCCTGGGACCATTGACCAGGTAAGCTGCTTGGGTTAGAATCCTAATCTCAGAGTCTGCTTCTGGGGAAAACAAACTTAGACAACTAGGTTTAAAACTTGGGAGACAGGACTTGGAGTCTCAGCTCCAACATGGAAAGAGCTTGGAAGTCATCAGTGCCATCCTCACAGCAAGAGAAAAGCTGAACAAAGTGAAGATCCGAGGACTTTTCCTAGACCCTTCAGGGGAGGGAGGTCTCAGGGCACGCTGCCACCCTGAAATCTGGGGAGAGAAGTTGAACACAGAATTTCACAGCTAAGATCAACTTACTGGATGCAGAAACCACTACGGCTAATAATTTGTAGTAACACTTAAGTGATACTTTTGATAAATTGTGGGAGATGAAAACTGGGGAGCCAGTCTTAGGGGCCTATACTTTATAGATTGTACCTCAGGGAGCCTACCACATTCTCCCAGTTAATATCAGAGGGAAAAAAAAATCCCTTCATGTTTTGGGGTAAGGAGCAGGAGGGAAGTAACTATTCTGACATGCACAGAGAGCATTCTCCATAACAAAGGCCTGCCCTCTAAGGGAGGCTACTTTACCAGAGCCACTTGGGAGCTGAGGTGGACTCCAGCTCCATCTAACCTTCCTGTCTCTGGAAAGGCAAGAAAAAAAAAGTCTAGGAAATGCTTCTGAAGGTCAAAGACCAGGAACTCAGGCCCACTAGAAAACCGAGATTTAATTATATTATTATAGACAGCTTCTCCTCTCCAACACCTGCCCGCCACATCAACAGAGCTCCCGTATAATAACAGTGGAACACAACTGAGAAAACTGAAGGACAATAAATATATAAAATAAATAAAAGACAATAAATAGGGTGCCTGGGTGGCTCAGTCGTTAAGCGTCTGCCTTCGGCTCAGGTCATGATCTCAGGGTCCTGGGATCGAGTCCCGCATCGGGCTCCCTGCTCCTTGGGAGCCTGCTTCTCCCTCTGCCTCTCTCTCTCTCTGTCTCTAATGAATAAATAAATAAAATCTTTAAAAATAAATAAATAAATAAATAAATAAATAAATAAATAAATAAAAGACATTTTATTTAAGAAGGAATTCTTAGGAAAACCCAAAGACCACAGAGGGTTAAAAAAAAAAAGTAAACTAGAGAAAACTAAAGCCTCTGGCATCTACAGCTACTGCAAATTATTAAACACAGCCCATCTCCTACACAGATTAACATAAAACTTCACACTGGCAGCCCAATTATCTTGGTTCCTATTATGCAACATATCATGCCTGGCTTTCAACAAAAATTTACAAGATATGCTAAAAGGCAAGAAAAAACACAGCCTGAAAAGATAAAGCAACCATAGGAACTAGATTCAGATATGATACAGATTTGAGACTTACCAGAAAGGAAGGCAATTGAAAGTAACTACGAATTAGTATGTTAAAGGACCTAATGGAAAAAGTAGACACCACGCAAGCAGAGAAATTGACACTCTAAGAAAGAATCAGAAAGGAATGTTAGGAAAAAACACACTATAACGGATATGTGTAACACCCTTGGTGGGCCCATGAGTTGACTGGACACAGCCTGGTGAGCTTGAGGGTATGTCAATAGAAATTTCCCACACTGGCATGTAGAGAGAAAAAGGAATGAAGCCAAGCAAGATAACTATCAAAGGATCTGTATCTAGGCATATCATATTTAAACTGCAGAAAACCAAAGGCAAAGAAAAAATCTTAAAAGGAGCAAGTAAGGGGAAAAAAATTCTTATCTATAAAGAAACAGACATCTTGTCAAAACCAGGCAAGCAAGAAGAGAGTGGAGTGAAAAATTTTAAGTATTGAAGGAAAAGACCACCAACCTGGAATTCAGCATCCAGTGAAATTACCCCTCAAAAATGAAGGAAAAGTAACGACTTTCTCAAACAAACAGAAACCAAGGAAATTTGTTGCCAATAGATGTGCCTTCCAAGAAATGTTAAAAGAAGTTCTTTGGAGAGGAAGCAAATGTTGTCAGAACCTCAGATCTACATAAAGAAGAGTGTCAGAGAAGAGATAAACTAAGGAAAATTAAAAATTAAATTGTAAAAAAATCTTAATTGACCTAATAGATAACTATTCAAAGTAACAACAGTATTGGGTGATTATAGCATACGGATAAGTGAAATGAATGGCAGCAATGTTATAGAGGATGGGAGGAAGGAATTGAGAAAACTTCGTTATAAGGTACCTGCACTACTTGTAACACAATATAGCGTTGTTTGAAAGTGAATTTAGAGGGGTGCCTGAGTGGCTCAGTTGGTTAAATGTCTGCCTTCAGCTCAGGTCATGATCCCAGGGTCCTGGGATCGAGCCCCGCATCGGGCTCCCTGCACAGCGGAGAGCCTGCTTCTCCCTCTCCCTCTGCCTGCCACTCTGACTATCTGTGTGCTCTCTCTATCTCTCTGTCAAATAAATAAGTAAAATCTTTTAAAAAAAAGAAAGTGAATTTAGATTAAGTTGTAAATACATATTGCAAATTCTATGACAAGCATTAAACTTTTTAAAAAAAGAAGTATAATTGATATGCTAAAGGAGGAGAGAAAATTTAATCATACAAGATGCTCAGTGAAGACCAGAGAAAGCAGAAAAGAGAATGTTTTTTTTAAAAAAAAAAAATAAGTGCAATGAATATGAAACAGTTAACCAATATGGTAGATAGTAGTCCTAACAGTATCAATTACATTGATAATCACTTCAAATGTGGATGCTCTAAATACATCAACTAAAATACAGAGACTCTCAGAGTGGATTAAAAAGCAAGACCCAACTGCATTTTGTCTACAAGCAACCCATTTCAAATGTATACATGTACTTAAATGAATACTAATGGGATAAAGAAAGATATACCATGCTAACATTCATCAAAAGAAAGCTGTAGCCATATTAACTTCAGACAAGGCAGACTTCAGAACAAGGAATATTAGCAGGGATAAAAGAGGATATTATATAACGATAAAAGGGTCTGTTCTCCAAGACGACCTAACAATCCTTAATGTTATGCATCTAATTACTGAGTGTCAAAATACATACAAAATGCATCTAACAACCGAGTGTCAAAATATATAAGGCAAAAACTAATCAATCTGCAAGGAGAAATAGACAAATCCCCTATTATTTGGGTAATAATAATTATTGGATACTAATAATATTGGAAGTGGGAGACTTCAACACCTCTTCAGTAACTGACAGATCCATGAAGCAAAAATCAATAAGTATATGGCTAAACCAAACAACGCTATCAATCAACTGGATCTAACTGACATTCACAGAACACTTCACATGGAACATTCACCAAGACAGACCACATTCTGGACCATAAAACAAACTTCAACAAATTTAAAAGATTAGAAATCATATAGAGTATATACTTAGTCTACAACAGAAATAAACTAGAAATCAAAAATAGAAAGAGGTCAGGGCAACTGGGTGGCTCAGTTGGTTAAGCATCTAACTCTTGATTTCGGCTTAGGTCATGATCTCAGAGTCATGAGATCGAGATCGAGCCCCTTGTCGGGCTCCACGCTGGGCATAGAGCCTGCTTAGGATTCTTTCTCTCCTTCTCCCTCTGCCCCTCCCCTCCTTAAAAAAATAGAAAGAGAGCTGGAAAATCCCAAAATATTTGGAGAATAAAAAGCACACTTCTAAATAACACATAGAATAAGAAGAAATCACAGGGGAATTTTAACATGTATTTTTAAATAAACAAAATAAAAACATAACTTATCAAAATTTGTGAGGTATGGGAAAAGAAGTGCTTAGAGGAAAATCTATAGCATTGAATGCAGATATTAGAAATGAAGAGAACTCTAAAATCAGTAACCTAAGAGACGGCAAAGAAACACGTAAAAAGATGTTCAACATAATATGTCCTTTAGGGAATTGCAAATTAAAATAACATTGATACACACCATTACACACCTACCAGACTAGCTAAGAACTAAGATCCAAAAATACTGACGACACCAAGTTCTGGCAAGAAAGCAAACAAGCAGGAACTCTGGTTGGTTGCTGGGGGTGGGGAGGTGTGCAAACGGGTATAGACTTTGGAAGAGTGTTTGAAAGTTTTTTATGAAACAAAGTGTTCTCTGACCATATGATCCAGCAATTGCATTCCTCAGTATTTACCCAAAGGAGTTGAAAACATCCCCAAGCAAAACTTGCTTATAGCTGAAAGCAATTGAGGGGTCCTGGAATGGGTGAATGAATAAACGGTGGTATATCCAGATGATGGAATTCAGCACTAAAAAAAAGCGATCAACAACAAAAGGACACGGAGAAATCCTAAAATAATATTGCTAAGTGAAAGAAACCAGTCTTAAGAGGCTATATGCAGGCTTCGTCCACCTGTATAACATTCTGAAAAAGGGAAAACTGTAGGGACAGTAAACAGATTGATGGCTTCCAGGGTTCACATTGCTATATTGGTGGATACAAATCATTATGCATGTGTGCGCTCTCTCGAGCTCATTTATTTTGAGATAGAGAGCACACGTGCATGCAAGCGAGGAGGTGGGGGAGAGAGGCGAGAGGGAAAGCAGACTCCATGCCAAGTGGGGAGCCCGACTCGGCGCTCCATCTCACGACCCTGAGATCATGACCTGAGCCGAAATCAAGAGCCAGATGCTTCACCGACTGAGCCACCCAGGCATCTCTAGCTTACTTTATTCTAAAAATACAGTATATAATACATATGATATGCAAAATATGGGCTAATCAACTGTTTATGTTGATTACACATAACGGTAAGCTTCCCATCAACAGTAGGCTATTAGTAGTTAGGTATTTGGGGAGTCAAAAGTTATACGTGGATTTTCCACTGCCCGGGGGTTGGCGTCCCTGACCCCCCCCCCCCGTGGTGTTCAAGGATCAACTGTGTATGAGTTTGAGTCCCTGTGTGTGAGTGTGAATGTGTGGTGCTGTGAGTATGCATCAGTGTGAACACGTGGAGTGTGTGGATGAGTGTAAGTCAATGCCAACATATGGGTGAATGAGTGTGCGTGGATGAGTATGAATGTGTGCAGGGGTGTGTGTGTGTGGATGAGTGAGTCCATGACTGTGAACGTGTTTGGGGAATGTGAGTGAGTGGTTGCAAGGATGGGCCTGAATGTGTGTGCAAGCTTTTCCAGGCAGGATCAAACATTCCTCAGTGAAGGCAATGCCTACAGTTGCCCCAGTTGCTCTTCGTGGAATTCATGTGAAATGCAGAATCCCCATCTGACCTGTTAGAATTCGCAGCTTGTCTGGCCAAGCTTCCTGTCCTTGATGAGCCTCTCTGCCTGTCTGCCTGGGCTGCCCGCCTCCAGTTCTCATTACACCCAACTGCTTGCGGTTCTTACTTGTCAGGGCCCGAGCCAGACCCCCAGGGCTAGGAAAGTGGGAGATGGGTCTGTATTTCTCACTCTCCCCACCCCCCAGCTCAGGGCCTGGCACATGGAGTCATCAGTACATAGATGCTGAATAATTGTAGTCTTTCTCGCCTCCAGGTATTTGCTCACCCTGTCCCCTCTGCCTGAATGCCTTTCCCTTTTCTCCCTCTCTCTCCCGCACTGACCTGTGGAGGGACCATCAGAGGCCACCTCCTCCAGGAAGCCATCCTTGACTCCCAGACTGTCTACAGTCTACTGACACATACTTGAGTTATAAGGTCAGAGAGCAAGGATCATGTTTATTTCGTATCTTCATATCTGTGTCCTCAGCACTTGTCATAGGGTTAGGCAGCAGGGCCAAGAAAGAGTGAGTGCATAAAGAATAATGAAAGAGAATGGAAGTACTGTGTCCCCTCCTCCAGGAAGCCAACCCTTACTTCCTGCTTCCCCGGCTCACCCCCCCAACCACAGCAACCCCATTGGGCTGTCCTTCGCTCTGAGGAGCTTGCCTCTACTCTACGACCAGGAGCTCTTTGAGGCTAAGATGGGGTCCAATTACTCTTTGGGTCCCCAGCACTACGAAGCCTGAGTCTGCCCATCTCTTACTTCACCTCCTCCCATTCTCCCCTCCTCAAGGCTCTCCAGCCAAGCTAGCCTTCAGACAATTCCTCCAACATGCCACCCCAGGGCTTTGCACATGCTATTTTCCCTCCCTAAACTAGTCTTCCCCTACATTCTCTCAAATATCAGTTCAAATAACTCCTCATCAGGGAAACCTTTCAAGCACCCTCTCTGTTTTACTTTTTTATTGGGACCTCTTGTTACCTGAAATACTTTATTCCTCAGTGTTCTTCCCCACCGTCTGGCTCCCCTGGGGCTTTTTTGGTGTCCAGTCGTTAGTGGTCTATGGCGCCTGGGTTCAAATCCCACACCTGCTGAGTAATTCTCAGCAAGTTGCTCCTCTGTGCCTCAGTTTCCCCATCTGTAAGAAAATGAGTGATAGTAATATAGCGTCTTATAAGGTTGTTGTGAGGATCAAATGAGTTACTACATGCAGAGCCTCAGAGCAGAGCCTGCCAGATTGTACTAGCTATTATTGATAGAAGGGTTGTTTCACTATCTAAATTCTCGCGGCACCCAGCATATGGTAGGCGCTCAGTCAACATTAGAAGGAAAAACACCCACGGGCACTTAGCAGATGCCAGAAGCCAGGCTGTTGGGACGCGGAGAAGGAAGAGAGCGGCCCAACAGCCCCCCTCCGCCCCCCCCCGCCCCGCCCCGCCTCAGCCCCAGATGCACCTGCCCCTCGGCAAAGCGCGTCTGGGGGCCTGGGGCCGCCGGAGAGGCCCCCGCAGGAGCTGGGACTTTATTCCGCGAGCCAGGGGAGAGCACTGCGGAGTTCTCCGCGGGGGCTGCCGCGCGCCCAGGCGGGCGGGTCGGGGGGGCCCGGGCCGCCCGCTGCGAGGTAGGCGGCCGGCCGCAGAGGGCGCGGGGCGCGGTGCCCGGGCC
>NW_023270763.1:18452931-18472633 GCF_011800145.1 Mirounga leonina | reverse complement strand
GGCGCCGGGGAGGGCGGCGGGGCCGCGGGGCGGGGCCTGCGGCGGGCTGGAGGCGGGGCGGGGCGCAGGAAGCCGGGGCGGGCCGGCTGGCGCGCTCAGGAAAGCCCCGCGCGGCGCGGGCAGGACGGGCGGCCCGGGGGTCCCCCACTTCCCGCTTGGGCGCGGGCGCGGCGAATGGGCCCGGGGCGCGCAGGTAGGACGCGGGGCCCGCGCGCGGGGCGGAAGCGGGGCATCGGCCCGGGGAGGGGCGCTGCCGCCGGCGGGGGCGGCAGCGGGGACCCCCGGGGCCGCCTCGACCCCATTGGGGGCCGCCCGGAGCCCGCCCCTCCCCGCGTCTGGAGCGGCGGCCGGCTAGGCCCGGGTGGTCGGAGGCCGGGGTGGGGGCTGGGGGGGCAGCGGGCGCGCGGAGCCGGGGACCCCCGGCGCGCCCCCTCAGACTCGCGCTGACCCGGAGACGCCAGGGGAGACGGCCCCTCGGGGACTCGAGGACGTCGCGAGCGTGGGGTCAGGCGGGGCTCGGGCCAAGCAGCCCCCTGGTCCCGGCGATCACCCCCTGCCCCGAGCGCAGGAAGTGGGTGAGGACCAGCGGTCGGGGGGAGGGGGAGTTCTGGAAACTGAACTTGGTGATCCGGTGGAGGCGTCTGGGGAACCCGGGTCCCGTGGACCCTTTCTCTCCTTATTTGAATCTTGGGTAGACCCAATTATAATAGGGATCGAATATTTACTGGACTCATTTTGTACAGGTTCTGTCGGGAACTTTGAAAGTATTCTGAGTTAAATCGCTAAACAGCCGTTTTGGTCAGTGCGATGTGTGGATCATCCCGTTTTTCAGATGAGGACGCTGAGGCCCCGGACAGTTTAGCTAGTTTGCCACAGATGAGTCCTGCCTGCGAAGTGTGTGGCAGGATTCCAAGCCGGCGGCCTGACGCCAGAGCCTGCTGTCTTCCACCTGTCCACGGTATTTGTCAAACTATCCCATAAACAAATTATCCAGGGGATTTTATTAAAAGGCAGATTCCTAGGCTGCCTTCAGTGAGGTTCAGATTCAGTAAATCCAGGAATCTGGATTTTAAAACACACATACACACACACAATTTGGATTTCTTAGATCAGGCAAGACTGAGGACCAGGCAAACTCAGTGTCCCTGCTGTTGGGATTTGCCTAGGGCTCCTGGGCCAGCCCTGATCCTGCTGGAGTCCTAGCCCTTCACTGTTCTCCCCCAGCCCTCTGTGAGGTTCCACCCCTGTAGCTCCTCCCCTAAGGGTGGCCTTTTAGAAGCTTGGGTATTTCCTGGGACATCAGTGCCTTTATTAAAATCCTGAAGTCCCATGGGGAGCCTGAGGGGGAGGTATACTTTTGTCCACAGTCAGGGCATTCAGGGTCCTGCAAAGGCCCCTCAAACAGCGTGGCTACAGGTGAGGATGCTGGCGTGTTGGGACGTGGTCCCACCCCACTGACCCCACTTCCTGGCCTGGCTTGTCCCTGGCTCTGGGCGCACAGATCTGTCTAAACACGCATGTGAGGGGAAGAGAGCTTGGCCCCCCTGGGTTTGGTGGAACATTTCCTAAAAGGGAAGGACTGTCATTCTGAGCAGCGGGTTTATAAAGGGACTGACTGCGCTCCCAGAAGTAACAGGTACACACGTGTCTTCGGGCTGACACTCACTCACAAACATGTTAGGGGCAGGGGACACAGCAGTGACACAGAAGCAAGGGCCCTCGTGGAGCTGACAGTCTAGGGAGGGAGGTGACTTTTGAGTTAATTGCTCCAGTGGTGCTGGGGAGGGGGGGGGAAGCCAGACATGGATGGGAAGGTGGGTCTGGCCACCTTGTGGAAGGCCTTGAATGCCGTGCTGAGGAGCATGGCCTGGTGCACTTCACCTTTGCCTGAGTCCCCCAAAAATCACAATGCAGATTCCTGGGCTCCACGGGGTAACTCCAGAGCCAAATCTGGAGGGAGGCCATGGGAAAGGAGCAAGGAGGGAAAGCAGCTAGTAAGTCAGTCACCCTTGGTTACCACACACCCGGTTACCAGCAGGTCTGGGATGACCTGAGGATTTCCAGATTCTGGGCAGTGACTCAGTAACTGATGTGTCTTATACAGCACGATCCCAGAGGTGCAGAAATATCAGGCGGGGGCAGGGAGGTGGTCCCCTGAGGCAGTCAGTTTCCTGCTGCTCTGATTTAGAAACGGAGCTGAAATGCAAGTGAGGGCAGAGCCTGTCCTGGACCCCTCCTCTCCCTACGTCCCTACCCCTCTACCCCCAGGACGGAGGAGAGAGTTTGGGGTCAAGTGGCCCACTGCCCTCAGCTGCCTTTGATGGTACCTGGGAGCCAGGCAGGGACAGAAGCCACCCCGCCGTGCCCCCCCCCCCCAGGTGCTTCACATTTGTCAAGTTGGACTTTCATGAGGGTTGAGGACATCATGTCTTTTAAGATACTTGACACAATTTCCAATGCGTAGTACGTTGCAACAAATGTTCATGACTCTTTTTGCCCATTAAGAAGTACCGCTTGGAGGTTAAGAGCATGGACTCTGGAGCCAGATTGCCCAGGTTCAAACGCTGGGTTTACAATTGACTGATTTCTCAGGACCTCAGTCTCCCCATTTATGAAATGATGGTGACTACTTTATACCACCATGGTGATGATTAAATGAACGAATAACTGTCAAGCGTCCAGACAGTGCCTGGCATGGAATGAGCACTATGTGTTTGTTAAGTAAATAGATGAACTCCATTGGATGGGATTTAATCTACCCATTTTTGCCAGGGAGGAAACAGACCCAGGGATGTGTGCAGTGGCCTTGGCATCTGGGAGTGACAGGGAAGGATTTGAATCTGTTTTTCTTTCCAGCCTGCGTTCCTTCCCATTGTGCCAGTTTGCTCGCGTTAGCAGGAGGGACATCTTTCTGAGCATTCCTCATGGCCAGAGACCTGGCTGGTCACTTCTGGCCACAATTCCCCTGGCTAGGCTAGAAGAGAGGCCAGTGGCTTGCCTGCACATCGTATGAACTTGCCCTTGCAAGAGCGTGGGCCAGAAGCCCAGTGGAGACTGAAGGGTCTTGCAGTGGCCAGGGCATCCCGCATCAGACAGGTTGTGTCCCTGATGTGTGACTTCCAGGAAGTCACTGCTTCTCTGATCCCAAGGCTTAGAGAAGAGCCCAGGCTTGCAGACCCTGGGGGGGTGCAGTGGGGGAGGGCCCTGGGTTCAAATTTAAACCTTGCTATTTCCTATCTGTGTGATCTTGAGCAAGTTGCTGATCCTCTCTAATCCTCAGTTTGCTTGTCACTAAAATGGGTATTTTGGAGGGGGATTGTTCATGAGATAATTTTCTTTTTTTTTTTAAAGATATTTATTTTATTTATTTATTTATTTATTTATTTATTTAACAGAGATAGCGTAAGTAGGCAGAGAGGCAGACAGAGGGAGAGGGAAAAGCAGGCTCTCCGCCGAGCAGAGAGCCCGATGCGGGGCTCAATCCCAGGACACTGGGAGCATGACCTGAGCCGAAGGCAGTCGTTTAACCAACTGAGCCACCCAGGTGCCCCATGAGATAATTTTCGTAGGCACCTTGCCCACGGCTCAGCGATTGCTGTTTCTCTTCTTCTTAGGACAATTACTTCTCCATACCTAGACCCTGGCTTGCTCATTCATTTCTTCGACTATTTATCAAGCACCTGTATGTTCCAAGAGTTCCCGATAGAGCAGTGGACAAAGTCTTTGCTTTCCTGGAGTTTCAATTCTAGTTGAGAAGACAGGCAATATGCAAGCAAACAAATATAGGCAGATGTACCCACCCCCCTTATTTCTAATGCTGAAATCTGCAGGCTCTGGAAACCGAAAGTTTTTCCATGACCTGATGGGAAGCAAGACCTGAGCTGAACTAATCACGAGGCATTTCGGTGTGTTTGTTTATCATCCCTGACTCGAATGCTTGTGTGTCTCGCTGCCCAGGAATTAATGTGAGCGATCCAGGGAGTGCTAGACCCATGGCCAGGGTGGGGCGGTGGGGGGAGGGCTGGGGGACAGGGTGGTTATGTCAGGTGGGATTTTATACCGGATGACCTTTCTATAATTTGAGTTACTGTGAATTCTGAGACCTGCCCAGCCCTCCCAGACTTCACACAGGAGAACAGGGACCTGCATATTCCGTCAGGACCAGGAGGAAAAGTGAAGCAGGGGGAGGGTGGACTAAGGCGGGGAGCCTCTGTGAGGAGGGACATTTAGGAAGTTGCAGGGCAGAGGCCTGGGGAAGAACGGGCCAGGTGGAGGGAACCACAGGGAACGTCTTGTCCACCCCACTGACCCCACTTCCTAGCCTGGCTTGTCCCTGGCTCTGGGCGCACAGATCTGTCTAAACACGCATGTCTTTGCCTTCCCAACAAGTGGCCGTGCCTCTGGGAGATTTCAGGTTTGGTTCCGACTGACTCATTCTCACCCTAGGGGCCCACGTGGCATTCTTGAGGTTGCTTTAGAGATCCACGGGCTTCGCTCGAGCAGGCCTGGGCGCCGACTCACTGGAGAGGATCACCAGCTGGGCTGGCATCTGAGTCCCCCTCTCCCGCCCCCCCTGCCGCCACCGCCTCCTCCCCGCCACAGGGAGAGAGGGAGGAGGTGGGTCCATGTGAGGGGAAGAGAGCTTGGCCCCCCTGGGTTTGGTGGAACATTTCCTAAAAGGGAAGGACTGTCATTCTGAGCAGTGGGTTTATAAAGGGACTGACTGCGCTCCTAAAAGTAACAGGTACACACGTGTCTTCGGGCTGACACTCACTCAGCAAACATGTTAGGGGCAGGGGACACAGCAGTGACACAGAAGCAAGGGCCTTCATGGAGCTGACAGTCTAGGGAGGGAGGGACTTTTGAGCTAAGACCCGAGGTAAAAGGACATGTGGATTTCCAAGAGAGTGATTCCGGCAGAGGGAGCAGCAGTGCAAAGGCCCTGGGGTGGGAAGAAGCTTGGTGTGTCTGACCCCCAAGGAAACTGCTGGGGTTGGATGGAATTGAGCAAGACAGAGAGGGATAGGAACATGGGTCCGGGAGGTAGAACAGAAACCAGATGCCCGCAAGTATCTCATTCACCTTTTAAAATGAGCTTACAGAGTAGGAACTACTCTCATCCAGACTTTACAGATGAAGAAGCAGGCACAGAGTCGTTGAGGAACTTGTCCAGGGCCACACAGGTGGCAGAGCACGGCTGTGAACCCGGCAGCTCCACATCCTCGGTCTTTACCACGGTGTTTGAACACATCATGTCGATGTGGTCAGGCCAGGATGGTGTTTCAGGCGATCCAATCATTGTACGCATCATTTTACCAACAAGCGCCTTCCCGGCTGCAGACAGTGAGGGCACACCAAAGCACGGGGGTGGGGGCTGTGGAAGAGGACCCCTGTCCACATCAGGCACTGAGCTGGCTGAAGGTGGGTAGATGAGCGGGTGCCTCCCCATTTCCCCGAGGAGGAAACTGAGGCTCAGGGTAGGGACTGATCTGGGTGACACAACTCCCAAGAGGCAGAGTCCGGACTCAACCCCGAGGCTGCTGACCCGGGAGCCTTTGCATTTAACTGCTGTTCTGAGCCCTCCAGCCCAAGGAGTAGCGTCTAAAAGAACTACCTTTCTTGGTCAGAAGTGAGGGAGCATAGTCTCCATTTTGGAGAACTGGGGTAGCCCCGAGGTTTTCCTGAGCCAGGAGAGTGTTCTGCCTTTTCGACAGGAAACGGAGCTTCTCTGGAGAGGAGAGACACCAGATCTCTGGACGGGCAGCCCTCCAAGCCCAGGGAGCTACAGCCTCTTAACAGTCTTGCATCTGGAGATGGAGTGTAGGCCTTCCAAAAGCCACATTTTCACAGCTGGACAGCTCTAACTGGGAGAACATCTTTCCTGAGATTTAGCCAAATTAACTTTCCAGTAGCATTCACGTTTCTGGCTCTGGTTCTGCCCATCGGAAGTTGTAACCAGCTCCCTCCGACCTGAGCCCAGTATTTCTCTTACTCGGAATACAGAGTCACAGTTCTCTCAGTCATTCTTCCTGATTCAGGGAATTGTAAAGAATTCAGTCTGGCTTTAAATATGATCCAGTTGGTCAAAGTCAAACCCATTGCCTGCCCCCACCCCCAAAGCGTGCCCAGTCACGGGGAGGGAGACTATCACCTCCTTGGATTTGGAGCCCATACCTCTGTTGATACAACCTGCAATCATGCTTGTGAGTGGCCACATCCCCCTTGGAGCTCACACTGGGCTTGGCAGCTAAAACCTCCAGATCTCCTTCTACATTACTGTCCATCAAAGTTTCTTCCATTCTGAGACTCCTTGTTTGAGACTAACACTTGTTTTTGGCCTTTCTTGTTTTGTAGTAAATCTGCTTCAGGCTAAATGGCTATAATTTTTTTTCCTCTGAGTGCTCCTTTGGCTTCATTCCACGGGTCTTGTTACACAGTGTCATTCACTACTAAAATAATTTACAATTTCCCCTTTGATTACAAGATTTATGCACTTCAGACTTTTTTTAGGGTTTGTGGATTTTTTTTTAAAGTGATCTTTGTTGTTGGAGTCTAAATTTGTTGTGTGTGATTACGGGATCACTGCGGCCGCCCCTGGATGGCTGCCTCCTCTGTCCACACAGACGCGTGAGTAAGACACAGTCCCTGGCCTGGAGGAACTTCCCGTCTGGAAAAGGAGAGGAAAGAAGGCCCAGCTCACTACTCCTGAGACTGGCAAGGATGTTGGGACAGAGGGACAGCCAGGGGACGGGCTGAGGAAAGAGCAGGGTTTGAACAGCAGTGTCCCAATATTTATGGCTTGTGTGATATCAATGATGGAGAATTTGTTGAGGTCCTTGTAAGATTCCTCTGGTCAGTTTTTCTGTATGTTCTTCTTGCATTTGAAAGGATGTATATTTTCTGGTGGGTGTAAAGTTTTACAAATCTGTGAGATCAAACTTGATCATTACATCATTCATATTTTCTGTTTTTGTGTGTTTTTCTCTATCTGATTTATTTCCCGCTCTGATAGAGGATCTGTTCATTTCTCCTTGACCTTTTCTTGAATTTTTTTTTTTTTTTTTTGCTTTATTTTCAAAGCCATATTGTTCGGTGCATATAAGTAGAATATATGAGTAGAAGGAGGCTTCATGATTTTTATACCTTCTTGGTGAATTGCTCCTTTTATCATAAGACAATCATCTTTTTCTCCTTTATACTTTGTTGCTTTGAATTCCATTTTATTCCGTATTCAATCCCTATACCTGTTCTCTTTATGTGCATTTTCCGTGACTCTTCTTTGACCCCAGTCTTGGAGCTACATAAGTTGGAAAAAAAAAATGTACATCTCAGTCTCAGCTCAGCAATCACTTGCTCTGTGATCTGGGGCAGGTCCTTTTGCCTGTTTGGGTCTTATTTTCCTTATCCATTAAATGGGACTATGACTCACTTTGCTTCTCTCATCTCCAGTTTCTGTGAAAATAGCTAGAATCTTGGATATGAGACGTGCTGCCGACATCCCTGTGCACGGGTTAGTCACTGGGTGTGAATATGGGCCGGTATTCTAGGCAGTGAGGAGGGCAGGAGTGGAGGAGGACCTGGAGGGAGGGGGGACCGCACCCAGAGGGTGAGGGTCGACTTCACTGCGGCCGCCCCTGGATGGCTGCCTCCTCTGTTCACACAGACGCATGACTAAGGCACAGTCTCTGGCCTGGAGGAACTTCCAGTCTGGAAAAGGAGAGGAAAGAAGGCCCAGCTCACTACTCCTGAGACTGGCAAGGATGTTGGGATAGAGGGACAGCTGGGGGAAGGACTGAGGAAAGAGCAGGGTTTGAGCAGCAGGGTCCCGCGGGGGGTGGCATAGGAGGTGGGCACTGAGAGGGGACACTGTGGCACATTTGGGGACAGGTGGAGCAGGGCTGGGAGAGCACATGGTTGGCAGGGCAGCGTCCTCCCCTATGAAGGAGGAAGGCAGGGGGTTTGCAGAATTTTGAGGATCCTCCCTTGCCCCTGGGATGCTGCTCAGCCACAAAGAGCAGGTGATGGGCGGGGCGGGAGGTCTCCAGCCCCACTCCTCATCGCCATGACAGCCGCATCCCGTGATGAGCAAGAGGTAATAGGGACAGAGGGCAGGGGACGTTTGAAAAGGCAACCCTTTGCCTTTAGGGATGCCGGTGCGCAGGGAAGCGGCAGGGTCCCACCTGTTGCTGCTTGTGCGTCTTGTTGGTGGCATCTCGGGACACCCACCCACCCTGGAGGACGTCAGCTGGTGGTGGGAAGCCAAAGAGGGACCACAAATGTGTGGTGTGGGTTTTGAAACTGGGACTGTTGTCCAAATTTTAAAGATCAGGAAAATAGGCATAGAAATCTGGATTTCTAGCTTCTTTTTTGAAACCGTGAGAGACCTAGAAATGCCCAGGCCTTCGCGGATGTGGCAGAGTGGCGGCTGCCCATCAGGACTGGCCCGGGACCCACTGTGCGGTCATGTGTCATGTCATATGGGTCTGTCATTGTCATGTGTCTGAGTTCCCTTAGATCCTTGAGTCGCCTCTGGGTGGGGGGTGGTGGTGGCTGTGAGCAGCAAGAGCAGAGGCAGGTGAGTAGAGGGTCGGTGGCCCCAGGAAAGGCTAAGGGGGGCCAGAAGTGCTGTCCAGAGCGGACTGCAGGTTCTCTGGGGGCCCTGGGGGCCCTGAGCCTGGAGGGCACGGCCTCTCTCCTCCTTTTTCCCTTTCCCCCTTAGTGCGGCTTAAGTGCAGACGGGCACAACACAGCTTCGTGACTTTTCCTGATGTGTGCACATGGGTGTAGAACGCCACCTAGAAACAGCTTGACCAGCGCCCCAGAAGCTTCCCTCCTGCCCACCCCCCTATTTCTTCCCCCTTGCCCGCCAGGGACACCTCCCTCACTTCTGACCCCAAGATCAGTTTGTCTCCTTTGGAACTTCTTGTGAATGACTCCGTTTTGCCCTTTGGAACCCAGCTTCCTCTTCCTTCCTTCCGTGTGCCCCTGTGAGACCTGACGTGGCTGTCATGGGCACTGTCGTGTCCTCAGGGTCTCAGAGCCTTCACTTGGTGCTTGGAGATGAGCTTTTGCCTCCTGCTTCATCCCCGCTGTCCCAGTGCCTCTTCCACCCCGCCATGGTCTTTTCCTCTCCTTGCAACTACCCGCGAGGCAAGTGGTTCTGCCCTCACTGCACAGATGAGGAGACGGAGGCCCTGAGAGGACCCCCAGCTACCAAGGCCTGTCAGAGGGTCAGGGCAGGGCCTGCGCGCTCAGGCCCAGAGTTAGGCCTCTGTGTCTCGGACGCTCCAGGGTCCCTGCCCACGTGAGTGGCCCCACCCGTCCATGTGTCCCTGACCATGCCAGGAATAATACGGGGTGGGGGGCTGCGGACAACGGGAAGAGCTCCGGGGAGAGACCTCTCCCCCCCAGTGCCCGTCTGCAGACAAGAAGTGAACTGGGAGCTCTTCCCTGTGCGGACCTGGTTTGCCTGGCTTTGGGTTGGCCCAGGGGGCAAAGTCCTGGTCACTGTTGGGAGACAATTTCACAGATGAGGGCTGGGCCAACAGGGCCAGAAACCATTTCTAGCCCAGTCGCTTCCCGCCTTGTCACCTTGGATGATTTCGGAATGCCGCTGCGCCTCAGTTTCCCTCCCTGCAGGGAGAGTGTTGGACCACATCTTCTACATGGGGCTTGCCAGGAGGGACAGACAGATGTGCACAGAAGGAGCAAGCTTGTGGCTGCTTCCTCTGTGCCAGGCTCTGGACTACAGACTCCAGAGCCAGAAGGTCTGGGTTCAAATCCGGGCCCATCACTTACTAGCAGTACATCCTTGGGCTGGTTCCTGAACCTCTGGGCATCAGTTTCCCTGCATCTGCCGTGGGGATGATACTGCACCTGCCGTATTCTTCGGGTTGAAGTCAGGGTTAAGCAAGTCGGTGAAGTTTAAGTGCGGGGCAGAGTCTGGTGTGACTGAGACTGAGGCGGGTCAGTCTGGGAGGTGGGGGTCGAAGCCACGGGCAGAAGGGCCCAGGGTATTGTCTCTAACGGCTGGAGGAACTGGGGACGCGCAGGGGCATTCATGGTGCCTTCGACGGACCTCAGGAAGCAGGCCCGCTGGGAGCCACGGCTGTCACCAAGACAACCAAAATCTAATCAGTGTCCTGAGGCCAGGACCATAATCATGGTAATGCCCCGATTACCAGCTCTCTGCAGTTAGTTTCCCCGGGTGGCCAGGTTCAGGGCCTGCATTAAGGAATCTAAGGAGATTCTGAGCCAGAATTGGTCAGTGTTTATCCGGCTGTGAGAGACGGATAATTCCAGCTTTGGGGGGAGGGGGGCTGTGTCCCGGTCTTCATCAGGGATGGCTGCATTCAGCAAATACCCCTGGCCCCTCCACTGTGTGCTGAGCACATACTAGGTTCTAGGGCCCCAGCAGCGAACAGGGTGGTGGAAACAGCCTCTGGCCTTGTGGATGCTGGCGTCCCAGGGGGCCCTTGGACAATGCACAGGACACGTGTGCATGTCGGAAGCCACAAGGACTAAGTGCTGAGCAGAGAAATGGGCTTGCAAGTGACGGGGATCAGCTGCTGCTCCTGACCACGTGGTGTCTGGATGCGTGAGTCCCTCAGGTTCCGCCTTCTCCCTGGGGCCTCTGGGGACCTTCTGAGGATGGGCATGGCTTCCAGGCTCCTCGTGGGGCCTCCCGCCTCTGCAGGGTTCTCATTGGCAGCTAGGACTCAGTCTAGGTACAGCCAGCATGACTGTCCACGCTGCCATAAAGTGGCCGGCCTGGCCCCAAGACGGTGGTCCTCAGCCCCCTCCTGGCTCTCTCAGGCAAGGCTTTGTCTCTCTCTGCACAACCCCCTGGGCCTCAGACATAGCTGATGACCCTCAGGCCTGTCTCTAGCCCGAGCCTTCCCCCGGGGAATTCTCGTTCATTCCTCCAGGGACACCTGACGCTCAAGGGCCAGCATGGATCTTCCCCAAACAGCCTCTTACCTTTCCTGATGCTGTTTCCCACCCCCCACCCCCCCGGCAGGCCTCTTTCTCACACGGGGCCCTCCCACACTCCACGGCAGCCTGACACATGGCAGCTCCAGTCTTCTGGTGGCTCAGGAACAAACGAGAGTCATGCTCCAGCCCGATTCATTCTCTGCCCGAAGTCCATTCTGTCAGCGAATCCCGTTGGCTCAGCCTTCGGCCGATCTAAAAGTCAGCCCTTCTTGCTGAGCGGGGGTGCACAGTAGGTCCGCAGGAAGCCTGCTGGATCCCGTTGGCCGAGGCTGCTGAATCTCACCCCCAGTGGGAGTAGGACCAGCCTACCGCCACCCGTCACGTCCACTCGCTGGGCCGAGAGCCGAGGAGGCAGAGGCCAGGCCATTTTGGGGCCTGGGGCTGGCCTGCATCACCCGCTGGGCGGGGCCACTGACGTGGCCACCGGTTCTGGGAACCCCAGCCGGGCAGCAGTTCTGGGAAAGCCGCTGCTCTGGGGAGAAGTGTGGCCCTGGCCCTGTGCCAGGGCAGCCCAGCTGTCCCAGAGGACAGAGGAAGCTCCAGGCCAGGCTCAGACTGGAGTCGCAGGGGCCAGCAGCTCCCCAGAGAGGCCACCCCGAGCCCCCACTGTCATTGGCTTTCTCTTCATGTGCGCTTGTCATGGGACTGGCTGCATCCTGTCTGCCCGTCTAGCCCCCCTTCAAGCTGGTTTGCGGTCAAGAGAGGGAAGAGGAGTGGGGAGCCGGAGGCCCTGCACCCCGTCGGGCTCAGGAAGAGCCGTGCGGCCACTTCCCGACTGCTGCTGGCCTCTGACATTTCAAGGCTTGCCACTCACGGCCTCCCAGATACAAAGAGTAAGTTAAGGGTACCTCACTGCCGGCAGGAGGGTTTTCCCACGTCTTGCTGGCTTGGACTCTTGCCGACTGCAGCTTCCTCCCTCCCTGACCTTGGCTCTGTCTCTTGCCATCTCTAAACCTCAGTTTTGGCCCAATAGCACCACATCCCAAGGTGGCAGGGGCTGCATTTCAAGAGGCAGCAAAATCAGGGGTCAGGCACGTGGGTTCTGGAGCGAGGCTGCCTGGGTTCACATCCTAGCTCTGCAACTTCTCTGTGCCTCAGTCTCCTCATCTGTAAAATGGGGGTTTTAATGGTGCCTACCTCATAGAGTTGTGTGCATAGCAGTTACCATAAGCAATAGCTTGGTACCCCCTGTTTAAAAATAGATTTTAGAATTTGTTATTCTTGACTTTTAACCAATCACTCATTTAATAGATGTTTACTGAGCACATACTATGTGTGTATGAGGCACTGTTCAGGTCCTGGGGACAAAGCAATGACCATAAAGCTCTGTCCTCACAGAGCTTGGGGCTTGTATTCTCGTGGTGGGGAGACAAACAGTACCTAAATAGACAAATAATTTAAATGTTACAGATGATCTTTGACACTCCCGATGTCATGAACTAGCAGCAGAACAAAAGGGTCTGTTTCACATTTTGCCGAGATGGAATACCTTTGGGTGAATCACTTAGGTCCTTTGCCTATTTTTCTTAAAGGGACCTTTGTCTTATTGATCTGTAAGACCTTTTTATATATAAAGGCCATTAACCCTCTGCAGTGTAGATTGCTATCTTTTTCTGGTCTTTGCTTGCTTTTTTTTTTTTTTTTAATGGTATACTTTGACCTGGAGAAGTTGAAAACATTTTTGCCGTCAGATCTTTCAATCTTTGCCATCTACATCCTGAATTAAGAAGTCACACATGTAACCTCAGCAATATGATTAGAGATGGTGATAAGTATATGACAGAAATAAACAGGGTGCTGTGATAAGCAGTAACGGGGAACCCTCATTAGGTGGGGTTTCTGGGTGTAAAGGCTCGGAGCGTGTCAAGGTGTTCAGAGGCCAGTGGGACCGAAGGCTTGTGGGGGACCGGGAGGCGGTAGAAGGGAATGGTGGATGCGTAGCAGGGGCAAGATCATTAGGGGGCTTAAGGTTTTTTTGTGTTTTGGTTTGGTTTGGGTTTTGCATCTTCTTACACTTTTTATTCTAAGATAATTGTAGACTCACCTGCAGTCGTAAGAGACGATAGAGTCAGGTTCCCCCAAGAGTACCCGTCTTACGAAACTGTAGTACAATACCACGACCAGGACAGTGACACTGAGATCATCCCCTGAGCTCGCTCAGAAGGCACCTGTTTTACTCACACGCATTCGCACATGTGCGTGTTTGTGCACATGTGCGTACGTAGTTCAGTGCAGTTTCGTCACATGCTCAGGTTTGTGTCTCCAGCACGGCAACCTCGATACCAGGATCCCTGTGTTGCCTTTTATAGCCACACGGACCTCCCTTCCTCCCCGCCAACAGTGAATCTGTTCTCCATTTCTATAATTTTGTCATTTGAAGAATGTTACATAAATGGAATCACACAGGGTGCGCCCTTTTGGATTGGCTGTTCACTCTCGGGCTTGGATTTTATTCCGAGTCAGAGATGCTCGACTTGGATGGGCCATGAACTGCAGGCATCTATCTGTGCGCCCCTGGGTGAAGGCACCCTTCGGGAGTCAAAGGCCAATGAAGGGCAGGAGCACAGAGTTCACGGCCTGGTTTCCGATTTTAAAATGACTCTGCGTGGAGAAGAAATGAAGTGAGTCATGTCTGCAGGAACTCCTAACTTCCTCCCTGCCCCACACCCATCATTCTCTCAGCCCCAGACTGGGCTTTTGGAAAATCTTGTCACTGTTCAAACCCTTAAAAACTGCTCATTGCCTAGAAGAGGGGTCCTTACTTCGGCTGTGGGGGTGATCTACGGACCCCTAAATTGGAATGCAAAATTTAATGGGTGCGCTCTTCTCGAAGGAGGGATTGGAATTTGTATCAGATATTCAGATGGGTCCATGATCTCCAAAACATGAAGGACTGTGGCTTCTAAACAGAGATAGGGGTTAAGAGCTGAGGCCCCAGAGCCCAACTGCCCCTGTTCAAATTCAACGGCCGCCACACCTCTGCAACCTCAGGCAAATCACTTAACCCTTCTGTGCCTTGGTTACCTATTCGGAAAATGGGGGAAATAATAGTACCTACTCCATAGGACTGTTTTGAGCATCAAATGAATGAATACAAGTGCAGTGTTTAGAAGAAACATGGCATGCTGTAAATATCGTATGTTTGTTCAGTGAATGATGAGGCTGTAGGGGGGCAGAGCCTTTAGGCAAAGCCTTTCTAGGCCCTCTGGGATTTTTCAGGCCCTCTCTGTGTCGGTTATCATCCTCTAGACTAGCTTCATTCAGATCAGCAGGGTTTCTTCCAAAGGGATGCACAGGTGTGTTTGGGCACTGTCACCTCCCTTGTCCTGGCTCTCATATCTCTGTTAATATGACTTTCACTGGCTTTTTTGTCTGTTTGTTTTTTTAAGCTGCTGCCTCCCCTCTGGCTTGTGGGGAGTATGTAAACAACAAAAGCCCTAGGTCTTTTCTGCTGTTCCTGGTCCTGTGCGGGGTGGGCAGCTGATGTTTGAAATTGACAAGCAGGAGGGCCAGCTCTCCCTGGCTTATTTCATTTGTCTAGTTGGGTTCATTCTGTCGTTCTGTCGTTCGAGGAGAAGGTGAAGGCACTGATGTATTGGAATGCACTTTAGGCTCAGAAGCCAACAGACCTGGGTTCTGATTCTAGCTCTCCCCTCTTGGCAGCTGTGGGACCTGACGGGCAAGTTACTTGACCTCTCTGGCCTCAGTTCCCCCAGATGGAAAGTGGGATTAACAGGCCATCTTGCAGGGTGTTCGGGCAGATTCAATAAGGTAATGCTTCTAATGCGCTTAGCTAAGTGACAAGCACAATGTAGGTACTTGACAGGCGGGATTTTGTTTACACGAATCTTTGGCTTGACCTAAGGAAACGGTTTCCAGTCATCAGTTCTGCTCAGCCTCGACCTGAAGATGAGCATCTGCGGGGGGTGCGGGAGCAGACGGTGGACTAGCCTGGCAGAGAGAAGATGTGTGCAGGGCATCGCTGTTTGGATTGGCAATGGAGCCTGGGGTTGCCTGCCAACTCCAGTGGGTCAGCACTCCCATGACTGAGAGTGTGAACTTGCAATTATTTTCTCTTGCCATATGCTTGGCTCACGCACTTGGTAATTATTCCTTTTACTTTTTTTATTTGTCTGCATCTTTGTCCTCCATCCCTATGACATTCAGGGAGGCTCTTCTGTTACTGCACATTGCGGGCTGTGATTTCCCCTGAATGCAGCACCCGCTTGTCCGTGAAGCCAGCTGGTGCGTGCGCGTGTGCACGCAGGCGGTTATGGGCATCCGCATGCACATATTTGGATGTGCCCTCTGAAACAGATCAAAGGTAGCAACCCTGACTGCTATAGATGGGATGTTTTAGTCTCCCCTGCCTGGGTGGCTTGACTTTATCATAATAGCCCTTCTGCTGTGTGCCCTTGTACACGTTACCTTGCCCTCTCTGTTTCTCTTTATTCAAAATCGGAGCTAAAGTGACACCTTTGCTTTTTCTGCCGCAGGATGCTGTAGGCATGTGTGAACTTGTCAGAGGAAAAGTTACCGGGACTTTGTAGAGGACACCAGCGTCATGGGTCCACCACCACATTCCCACCCCTCCTTCCTTGCTCTTCACTGTGCCTCTTCAAGAGAAGTGAGTCGGGGCTTTGAGCAGATCCCGGGTTCCCCCCCTGGGGAGAGTTTCCAGTCCCGTGCTGAGCCCGTTAGAGGCCCCACATCACGTCCAAGATGACTTTATTCCACAAGCACTGAGCAGGTGCTGCGCGCCGGGCACCGCTGTAGGTGCTAGGAACTCGGCAGCGAACAAGACAAAGGCTGGCTCTTGGGATGACAGACAATTGAGAAAGAGCAGCCCTCCCACACTGTCCTCACCTTTTGCCCCCACACCCTGCCCCGCCCCCGGCATGTTTTGTTTTGAAGAGCATAGGCCAATTCTTTTCTAGACTCGATTCTTCTCGATTCTCGGTTAGGTTTGATGCTTCCTTGTAATTTGTGCACTTGGGGCAGGAACACCGGAGAAGCAAGCTGTGTTCTCGGGGGATAGTTTCAGAAAGCTCCTGACCTTGATTTGTCCCGTTTCTGGCGATTGGTGGAGGTGTGTCTGCCAGGTTTCTGTACCTAAAGTTATATACAATTGTATCTCTGTATAAAGTATTGTGTATAAAGTATAGAATGTTGTGAAGTTAATAAGTATTTTGACTCACTAATGAATAAGCAACACGAGTCTTGTGGGGAGATACTTAGAGGCTGCCTTGGAGACGTGGAACTGCCCCCTCCCCCCCACTTGCTGAGCAAAAGCAGGACAGACGCCTGCACCCTGTTTAACTCCAAGAGTTACAATTGGTTGCTGTATATTTATTGCGATGCTTCAGTTGTGCCCGTTTGAGCCGGTGGACTCCGTTTTGGCTGGCTCTGTCTTTTTTGACGAGTCCCCACCGTTCTTGGGGCGCGTCCTTACTTTCTGACACAAGGATTCCAGGCTTATCGTGCACCTTCCCTGCTCCTGGGGTCAGCCCCTTCTTCAAGGAGCCCTCGTTCCATTCGGTGTGGAGCAGTGCTCAAAGCCAAGACCTGCGCGCTGGGATGGCACGATGATCAGGTGTAACACACGATCCTAGACTGGGTCCTGGACTTAAAAAGAGCATTATGGAGGCAATTAGCAAGGTGGAAATAGGTAGGGTCTGTGATCCGATGAGAGTAACGCCTCAGTGTTAATTTCCTGGTTTTGACGGTTGCCTTGTGGCTCCATAGGAGAAGGAATGTCCTTGTTTTCTGAAAGATACACCGCAGTATTACGGGGTAATTTATCCGTTAAGGACAGATGAATACATAAAATGAATAAATGAGAGAGAGAGAGCGCGAAGGACCGCAGGAAGAAACGTATGGAGGTGGGAATGGGTTCACTGTGTCCAAAGGGCAGCAGGAGGAAGTGAAGATGTGCGGGTGGGAGGAGCCCTGAGCACAGGTGCTGGGACAGGTGGAGAGGGAGGCGGGGCGCGGCCCGGGAGGTCCTGCAAGTGGAGAGCTTCCAAGAGGGGCATAAAGCCCTTCCTGTGCTCCAGACACTGGGTGCAGAGTGCTTTGGGTACACACCTCACTCCCTTTTTGCAGTACACCTGTGAGATTGAGCTCAGTGGAAGATAGGGTAGCTGCTTAACAGCACACAGCTACCAAGCAGCAGAAGAAAGCCTGGAAGCCAAGATAGAGACCCAGGAGGCGGGGGGGGGGGGGGGGGGGGGGGGGGGGGGGGCGGAGGGCTGGTGATCTCAGCATGGCCGGGACCATACCTCAGTACCTTGCCTTTTAGAGAATGCCTTTGGCATTCTGTGCCAGGAGTGTTGCGGGAAGAAGTAAACACTCCCTGAGCCCGTGGGAATCCACTTCTGAGCATTTTCCTTAACAAGAGTGACCGGTGACTCCTTGGACCGTGACTGTGTTACCTCCTTTAGCGCTCACAAGACCCCAGTCAGATGGGAGCTGTTATGAGCGCCTCTTTACAGGGTAGGAAACTGAGGCACAGAGCAGTTTGCTCAAGGCTCACAAGGAGTAAGTGACAAGAGCAGGTGTTTAAACTTCAGGAAACCCACTACACAGCGTTGTGAGGAGGGGTGTGGAGCAGTATTTCATGGCATAGAAATAAACAGGCTCTGAAATAGCAGACGTTGTACCAGCCCACGCCGTCCAACTAGATATGCACAGAAAAGACTGGAAACGGATGCAAAACGATCACCCGTGGTGTTTTCCCAGGTGATGGAATTACAGGCATTCTTTTTGCTTGTTTGCTATGTCCCTCTTACCTAAATTTTCCACAGCGATCAAATGTGGCTTTTGTAATATGAGAAAAGATCAATAATATACCTTTAGAAAAAAAGAGAGAGAGAGAGAGAAATAAGGGGCACCTGCATGGCTCAGTTGGTTGAGTGTCCCACTCTTGATCTTGGCTCAGGTCATGAGCAGGTCATGAGATCGAGCCCCGTATGGGGCTCTGTGCTCGGCGGGGAGCCTGCTTCTCTCCCTCTGCCCCTCCCCCCGCTAAAATCCATAAATAAATCTTTAAAAAAAAAAAAGAATAAGCTTAAGGCAAGGATCAGAGAAATGTGTGGCGATGGTTCTCCAAGGATGGGCACAGTCGCCGTGTATAACAACAGAGTAATAACAATAATAAACAAAGGCTAAAAATCCAATGGCGGACACACAGGGGGATACTATGAATTTGATGCTTTGGATTTACAGTGGGATGGAATGATATTTAGCGATATATTAAATAATTAAAGTTTAAGTTTTAGTAGGCAGAGGGTGCTGCTATTTGGGTAAATAAAATTCGTGTTTATCTCCCTATTTGTATAGATACAAATCTGGAAGCATTAATAGGAATGTGTACAGGGGTTATTGCTGGGCCTTGTGATTTTGGGGGGATTTGAATTGTGTTTCATTTTGGGTGTCTGTACTTTCTGATTCTTATTCCCCAGTCATGTCTTATGGGATGCCATTAAGAGTAGGGGGAGGGCACGATTCCATTTATATGAAACACAAAACACAAAGGTAATCTGTGGGGTTAGAAGTCAGAGTGGAGGGGAAATGACCCGAGGGGGAATTGCAATAAAGCTCAAAAGCCCAGGAGCATGTAACAAGAGATGCTCATTTAGCTCAAGTCCGGTGGGCCAGCTTACCTGGGCTTGACTGAGCTCGCTGGGCTCCCCCGTGCACCTGTGGCCAGCCTCGGGTCGGCTACACAGCTCTGCTGAGCTGCTGAGCTCACTCACATGACTGGGGGTGGCTGCTTGTTGCCTAATGCGGAATGGGGCTGCTGGGACTGTTCCATGTCACCATCCTCCCGCAGGCTAGCAAGGCCGTGTTCTCAAGGCAGTGGTCGTGCTGCAAAAGCAGGCTTCTACATGGCGCCTGGGTGGCTCAGATGGTTAAGCCTTCCGCTCAGGTCATGATCCCAGGGTCCTGGGATCGAGTCCCACATCGGGCTCCGTGCTCCTTGGAGCCTGCTTCTCCCTCTGCCTCTCTCCATCTCTGTCTCTTACGAATAAATAAATAAAATCTTAAAAAAAAAAAAAAAAGCAGGCTTCTACAATGCATCCATTTGCTAATATTCGGTTGGCCAGAGCTAATCACATGGTTGAGCCCATAATCCAAGGACAGGGGCGATCGCCCTCCCCAGAGGGGTGGTGGTGGTGGAGGCATTGAAATGTTACATGGATCCAGGAGGGGTGTGAGGAATTGGGGCCATTGATAGAAGTCTAACACACTCAACACACTCAAACATCATTTTTATTGCATGGATATACCACCATTTATTTAACCAGCTCTATAAGGCTAAACAGATTAACATCTCCAAAGTATATTTCAAGGAATCTTTTAGGGGTTTAATTGGAGTTTTAACACACACACACACACACACACACAAATCAAGGTTGAGTAGGGAAATAAATTGGTAAGTGTTGGGTTAGATGAAGAAAAATAAATTTCTTTGCTGCAGGACTTAACAGAGCCTCTATATTGTAAATGTGCGTTATGAACTTCCAGAAGTTCGAGGGGTTGCTTAAATTTAGTAGGTCGTGGGTTTTTTTTCAACAAGTGTCTCTTGGGACAGGCATTCTGTGGATCTCATTCTGGGCTTTCTGCATCTGCGTTGTTTCATGATTAAAGAGATAGATAGATAGATAGATAGATAGATAGATAGATAGATAGATAGATAGATAGA
>NW_023270763.1:18430932-18452921 GCF_011800145.1 Mirounga leonina | reverse complement strand
AGATAGATAGATAGATAGATAGATAGATAGATAGATAGATAGATAGAGCGAGCTCTGGTGAACACAGAGGGCTCATTGTTGGCACTAACCTGGGTCACTTTCTCTCAACAGGTATCTTAAGATCTCCCAATGGGGCAGCTTTGCTCTGGGCTCACATTCCCTATGAGCTACCTGATCCTGGTGTGGGTGACAGGCTCTGGTAAGTCACCAACTCCCACTCATTCCTTCGTTCATTCATTCGATCACTCATTCAACAAATGTTCATTGGCCGTTTAGACGCCAGACTCCTAGGATAATCAGTGAACAAAACAAAGATTCCGAGCCTCGAGGAGCTTACACTGTAATGGGAGGGGACAGCTAATGACGCATAGTCCTAATTATAAATAAATTGTAAAGAGTGTTAGAAAGTGATAGAAAAATACAGCACGGATCAGAGTAGGGAGCACTCGTTTGGGAGGGTGGGGAACCAGATGTGAGTTTTGGACACGAGGTGAGTTTAAGATATCTATTAGAAATCTAAGGCTCTGCCTAACATGGTTAGTCCTTCATCCAGCAAACAAGTGCAGACTGACATCCGCGGTGGCAGGGCTGGTGCTGGGCACCAGAGCAAGAAGGCACCTGCCCGTCTGTGGCTGGGCAGTCTCGAGCGGGGGCGAGGGCTCTCAGATGATTTGGCAAACCCAGTATCCATCTTGCCAGCTTCACACCCCAGCTCTGCCACTGACCGGTCAGAAGAAACACCCCAACCTTTCATCCTGCCCTTGATATTGGCCGAACCCAACCAGCAGCCAGAGGACAAGGGCATCTGGGTGGCAAGACCATGGTTGGGGGGGGGGGGTCAGCCTCCTGAGCGTAGAGAGGGGTGGAAGATAGATGGGAGCAGGGAGCAGGCAAATGGATAAGAGCCCTTCCTCTCACTCACAGTGCTCTGGGGCAGGGGCCTGATGGTGCAGTAGACTAGACATTTCTTAGATTAGAAACTTCCTTTGATTTGGCCTCATAGGGGCAAGTAGTGGAGTTTCGGGAAGATAAAGGTAGCCCCTGCCACCTGGGGGTATTCTTCGGCTTCAGGAATCTCCCCCATGCCGGCTGGGAAGCTCTAGAGCCCCATCCTGCCCCCAGCTCCACGAAGACTGGCACACAACTGTGCCTGGGACTGTGGTCTCCTTGTTTTGTGATGGACTCCTCGGTCCTGTCTGGGCTGGCTTCTGACTTGTCCCCCTGGTGCATGCCCCCCTTGCTTGTCTGGCTTTGGCTGCTCAGGGCACTCCTGTGTCTCCTCAGGGAGTGTTAAGGTCCTGCAGGAGCCCAGCTGCTTGTCCGACTATGTCAGCACCTCTGTCTGTCAGTGGGAGATGGACGGTCCCACCAACTGCAGTGCCGAGCTCCGCCTGTCCTACCAGCTGGACTTTATGGGGTCCGAGTAAGCCTGGGGTGGAGCTGGGATTTGGGGGAGGCGGTGCCTAGAGGGTTGGGGATAGTGTGTTAGTGGTGGAGTTCACTGTGATGTCTGGTGGACCGTGGGACCCGGAGTACATAGTTCCAGGTGGGCCACTGGGATAACCCATGGCACCTGCGGTATTCTTCCAGGCGGTGCTCAGGACGTGATCGGGTACCCAAGGCATGCAGTTACAAAGGGCCCCCTGGTGTAGGTCACACACCAGAATATAGGGTCCACTGACAGAGGCATTCCAAGGTATACCAAGCTGGATGGGCTGTGCTTTGAAGTGTGGTACCCTAGTCTAGGCCAGGGATCTGCAGACTATGGCCCGAGGCCCACATCCGACCTACCACTTGCCTTTGTAAATAAAGTTTTATTGGCACTCGGCCACGCCCATTCGTTTCTGTATTGTCTGCGGCTGCATTTGGGCTATAGCAGCAGAGTTGAATAGTTGGGGCACACCCAGTATGGCCCTCAAAGCCCCAAATATTTACTATGTGGCCCTTTGCAGAAAACGCTCGCTGACCCCTAGCCTAGCCTGTGAGATGGGGGCAGCATGCTACCGCCCGCTGTCCACTGGGATAAACCGTGCTACCCGGGGGTACACTGGGACTCATACACGCATTGTGACAAATTCTTTAGTGCCTCTGTTTCTTCCCTTTCACTGGCTTTCAAGGGCAAGCCAAGTTCCGGGACCACGACCACGGCCAGAGCCGTCTAAGAGTCCGTGGTGGGCGCGGCAGGTGGCTGTGGTCAGCAAGGAGAGCGGTCCTCGTCTGTTGTCCTCACCACACCCCGGTCCCCAGATCTGATCCCGGGGGCAGGGCAGTCAGGAAGCGGGCAGCGTATGTTGAACATGTGTTCCTTGAGGCATGTTCCAGGGATACCCGTGGGTCACGGTCCGCCTGAACATGGCAACCTAATGGCACACCCGTGTCTGCAGAAACCGCACGTGTGTCCCCGAGAACCGAGAAGGCGCGGTGTGCACTTGCAGCATGCCGATAGATGACGTGGTCGACGCGGACGTCTATCAGCTGGACCTGTGGGCTGGGAAGGAGCAGCTGTGGGGTGGCTCCTTCCGGCCCAGTGCGCATGGTGAGTGGGGCCGGGGGCGGGGGGGTCCCGAACCCCAGCCGGGCTCTGGGGCAGGGGAGGCAGGCTCCAGTTGGGGGAATGAGGTGCAAGCAGTCTTCTGCATATTCCCAGACACGATGAGGTTTTTGCCCCTTTCTGGGCCTCAGTCCTCCCATCTCTGAAATGGGACTGGGCTCCATAGTACATCAGGCCCTCTTCAGCTTTTATATTTCAACCACCTAACTTTAAGTGCCCAGACTGGGACTTGAGATGAGGCGTACTTAACAGAAGGCAAGCTGGCTGCGGAGCAAAAACTGAGCTGGGCACTGTCCTTCCGCCCTCTGTCGCCTGGTCCGCTGGTGCTTCTTCAGGCGGTCTGGACCGTGGAAGGCTGACGTTATTATCCTGGTAGCCAGAGGCCCCACCGCAGTTCACCGTGATTCTGCTGTGGCGTAGTGACGGGAGTTTAAAACACCATTTATTGCTGTGTGACCCTGGGCAAGTCACGTTACCTCTCTGAGCCTCGTTTTCCAGAAGAGAGTTATCCCCATTTTACAATTGAATATAATATAGAGAAGGCAAGTAAACCTGCCTAAGGTCACATAGCTACTAGGAATCAGACGAAAATTCTCACGGGTATCCACAGAGCTCACGGGCTCAGCAGTTCCTGAAGGGCCCATTCATGCCGCCCACAGTCAGTAGGTTGTTTAAACAGACCCGTGAACGAACCCATGAATTAAAAGCATTTCTGCACGTGTGCAATGATTTTAGTACATGTTACATACCTATGATCTCCTGGATAGGATTGCTTAAAAGGAGAATAAGTTTTAAAACACATGAATCAAAATAAACAAAAAAAAAAGTGAGTAAGAACATAGTACATAGATGTGGCCAAAAGTGTGAAGGACAAAGGTGAAAAAGAGGCAAATTTGGGGTTACTTTGGCTCACACATTTTGCATTTCACCGTAGAAAGCTGGTTAATAACCATGAGTGCTAAGTAGAGTTTTAGCAACATTATAATCAGTATTATGATTGTCGTTCTCTGCTGAGACTCAATCCATGTGGGATTCCAGAAATGTGTTACAGAGGTGTGGTTCACTAAAAATCTAAAGATTTATTTATTTATTTGATCGAAAGAGAGGGGAGGAACAGAGGGAGAGAATAGCAAGCAGACTCCCCGCTGAGCATGGAGTCCGACGTGGGGCTCGAGCCCCTGACCCTGAGACCATGACCTGAGCCCAAACCAGGAGTCGGACGCTCAGCCGACTGCGCCCCCCACGCGCCCCCCGGGTTGACTATAACAATCTAAGTGACCGGGTCGCGCGGGCCGTCCCCCTCCCTGCAAACAGACAAGGGCCTCACCAGGCACCGCTTCTCTACAGTGAAACCCAGGCCCCCCGGGAACCTCACGGTTTACCCCAACGCCTCCCACACGTGGCTGCTGATGTGGACAAACCCGTACCCTAGCGAGAATCACCTGTACTCCGAGCTCACCTACATGGTCAACATCTCCAATGAGAACGACCCCACAGACGTGAGTGTGTGCGCTGGGAGGTTTCTCCATACCTCTTGGGACTCGGGCGGGTGGAGACTCGGGCCCTGAGGCCTGACTGCAAGACCGGGGACCTAGAGCCTGACTTCCACCCTGGCTCTATGCTGGGTTCAGCCCTTTTTCATGGAGAAAGGAGGCTGCAGGCTCAGAGCCTTCCTCCCCAGAGGACCAGTTCAGCTATCATTTAATGCCGTCGCTCGGTCCTCATTGCACTGACTTTTATGGGATGTTAATGACATCTGCTATGGGCTTTGCCATCAGGACAGTGATTGCGGGGTTGCTTTTTATTTTTATTTATTTATAAAGATTTTATTTATTTATTTGAGAGAGAGAATGAGAAGGGGGAGGGTCAGAGAGAGAGGCAGACTCCCCGCTGAGCAGGGAGCCCGACGTGGGACTCGATCCCGGGACTCCAGGATCATGACCTGAGCCGAAGGCAGTCGCTTAACCAACTGAGCCAGCCAGGCGCCCACGGGGTTGCTTTTTAAATGAAGGTGGTGACGGGTTTTTATTTTTTGTTTTTATTTTCAATTTTTATTTTTTTTTTAAAGATTTTATTTATTTATTTGAGACAGAGAGAATGAGAGACAGAGAGCATGAGAGGGAGGAGGGTCAGAGGGAGAAGCAGACTCCCTGCCGAGCAGGGAGCCCGATGCGGGACTCGATCCCGGGACTCCAGGATCATGACCTGAGCCGAAGGCAGTCGCTTAACCAACTGAGCCACCCAGGCGCCCCAAGGTGACAGGTTTTTAAAAGGGAGAACTGATGGGCAGCAAACTATCCAGTAAATGCTAGCAGGGGCTGTATGCGGCAGGGGGCTTGGCTCCCTTCCTTTTTAGTTTCCAGTGGGGATGGAGCTCATTTGCTGCCATTTCCCCCTCACACATTCCCAGGGGAGGGACAGCATCTGCTTGCACTCATCAGCTGCATGACCTGGTCATGTCGTGTAACCTCCTCGTGCCTCAGTTGTCCCATCTGTAACATGGGCCTAGCAAGAGTACCTACTCCATGGGCTACCGAGGGTGCCGACTGTGTGCTGGGCACCCAGTGTGTCGTCAACATTGTTCTCCTTTTCTCCCGAGTGCCACAGGCCTCGGAAAGCCCATCTGGCTTGCCCTCCCACACCTTGGTCTAGAAGTGGCTACGTCAGACTCGCCAAGGGCCTCCTCTGAGGCACGCCCAGTGTCCTGGGACCCAGGCTGGCCTGGCTTCTGCTGCCTAGAAGCAGGCTGCACACGTCTTAAACTCCCACATCAGCCTCTGGCTGCTTCCTGTCTTCCTCCCTCAGCCAGGGAGGGGGTGGGTGTTGATTCATAGCTCTCGGGCTCAGGTGTGGTTTCCCACCTGGCACAGGGCCATGGGGCCACGGTGTGGGGTGGGAGCGGGAATGGGGCAGTGGGGTTCTCACAGCGGAGGCCCAGAAAGCATTGGGAGGGGTCGCACAGACGCCAAAGACAGAGATGCCAAAGACAGAGGCAGGCTCCATTTTGTAGCGAAATCCCCTCCCCATGTTCTGGGAAGTGCAAGGCTTATTAAGAGGGGAGAGAAGGGTGTGACCTCTAGGATCCAAAGCAATGTTCCTTATTTGCTTATTGTGGCTGGCTCCAGGTTCTGGGAATCTCTCCCGCCCTTGGCCCCTGCTCTATTCTGTACTGGCTTCATTTTGGGGTAGCCTCTTCCCTCATGAAGTAGGCAGTTTATCCACCAGCAGCTCCATGCTACATGCCAGCTACCTGCTCAAGCCACAGTGGGAAAGGTTTTTCTTTCCCGAGAGTCCCAGTAAAAGTTCTGGGGCCAATGCCAAGTTGCCTTGTTTGGGTCCCATGCAAATCTCTGAACCTGGCCCAGGCTGTGGGCCGGAAAGAGGGTGCTGGTGCTGTTCTCTGATTGGCCAGAGGTGAGTCACGTGCCCACCCCTGGACCTGCAGGTGGGGTCAGCTCCACCCAAGCCAGATGGGTGGAGAATGAGGAGGGGGTGGCTCCCCAGAGGAAACTCCGGGGAAGGAAAAACAGGGACAGGGCTGGCTCAGACGCAGTAAGGTTTGGGATCTGGCCCCAGACTCCAGCCAGCAGGAAAAATTAATCCATACCCAGGCCGTGACTCAGTCGTCATATACACGCCCAGGGCTGCGCAAGGCCTCCAAATTCTGGGTCCAGCTTCTCTTGTTGGTGGGGCAGAAGCTATTGAGACACCCCTCACCTATCCCTCCCTTCCCCAGGGACAGACCCAACCTATAGAATTCCCCTCATTGGTCACTGGCCAGAGCTGGTCACATGCTCCTCTCTAATCAGTCATAGGCTAGGGAATGGAATGGCTGCAATTGGTCTTGACCAATGAGGATTAGTCCTGGAACTGGAGCCAGAAGTTTCCTTGTAGTCTCCACGCTGTACATTCCATGGGTGGGATCAGTTCTAAGGGGACATCTTAGAAGTTTCCTCTGGGATTTGAGGGATAAAGCTACTCAGGGTCCTGGATGATTTCTGGGCAAGATTCCATAATGTTTTTTTTTAAAGATTTTATTTATTTACTTGAGACAGAGAATGAGAGACAGAGAGCATGAGAGGGAGGAGGGTCAGAGGGAGAAGCAGACTCCCCGCCAAGCAGGGAGCCCGATGTGGGACTCGATCCCGGGACTCCAGGATCATGACCTGAGCCGAAGGCAGTCGCTTAACCAACTGAGCCACCCAGGCGCCCAAGATTCCATAATGGAGGTGGAGTTTCGGCCTGGGTTTTGAAGGGTGTATAAGAGTTTTCTAGATAGGGAAGGAAGGGAAGGGTAGGCTGCGTGGAGGGAACCACATGAGCAAAGGCTTGGAGGTATGAAGATGCATGGCATCTCTTGAGGAGTATGGGGATGTGATGGTGTGTGCAGGGTCATGAATGCCACGCTCGTGGTCATAATGGTTCCCATTTCCTGCGTCCCTGAAATGTGCTAAGCCCAACCCAGATCACTGTTGGCTGCAAAAGTCCAGCACGTGGGAGGGTGCTGGTCTCCCCACTTTAATGACAAGGAAACTGAGGCACGGAGACAGGGACTGACTTGCCCAGGGTTGCTGGAAATGGCACAGCTGGGGTCGGGAGCCAGGATTTGAACTCTGGAGTCTGTGCTCTTTCTCCCACCTTGGATCTTCGTCTCAGGGGTGGCCTCCCAAACACCTGGCCTCTCTGTTGAAACACAAGCTACAAGTCGTTCCTTGGTAGCTCCAGTTTCTCTTCCGTTTCTTAGTAAAACATCTCCCAATCCCCTACTCCTCTCCAGGGTGTACGATTCCTTTGGAGAACTAGGTCCAGCTGTTCGTTCCTGCTTACTCATATTTAGAAAGAGAAGAGTGAGTGTCCTCATCTTCCTGCCCTCGTTTCCTCCCTCAGCCCCCTCCCCAGCTTCAGCTCCACTGGGAACCTCAGCTGCCCTCCAGTCTCTCCAGTGACCTGTCGGGCTTCTTTGCAACACCTCCCCTCGGCTCACTTTACACCAGACCCGTTTCTCCAAATGCACTTCCAACCTGCAAGCAGAAGTACAGCTGCAAAGGGTTGGTCCTGGCAGGGAGAGAGGATCCCCGGGCAGAGGATTCGGGCTACTCCCATGCCATCAGAATCGATCTGGAACACAGATTTTATTTCATTTTTTGTTTTTTTTAATTTTTTTTAAAAGATTTTATTTATTTTTTTGACAGAGAGAGACATAGCGAGAGCAGGAACACAAGCAGGGGGAGTGGGAGAGGGAGAAGCAGGCTTCCCGCAGAGCAGGGAGCCTGATGTGGGACTCGATCCCAGGACCCTGGGATCATGACCTGAGCCGAAGGCAGACGCTTAACGACTGAGCCACCCAGGCACCCTATTTCATTTTTTAAAGTTGTTTTTTAAATAAAAGTAATACTTAGATGTAGTAAAAAATTCAGATGGTATGAAAGGACTCGGCTGCAGCTGTGGTCTCATCTGAGGCTCGACTGGGGAAAGACCTCTCCCGAGTGCCAACTGTGATGTTGGCGGCATTGTTCCTTGCAGGCTGCTGGACTGGGGGCCACAGGTTCTCGCTGGCCCTTGGTGGGAGGCTGCCCTCAGTTCCTTTCCTGTTGTCGACTCAAAACCAGCAGAGGAGAGAGCATCTCCTAGCTAGTTGGAATTATAGCCTTATGTGATATAACCCCATGCACGTGGTCCCTACCTACGCACCGCCTTTGCCTCATTCTGTTGAATAGGAGCAGGTCACAAGCCCCACCCACACTCAAGAAGAGGGGATTACACAGCGTGAGATACAAAGTGGGGATCAGGGGGCCATCCTAGAGTCTGTCTTCTTTTGTGTGTGTGTGTGTGTGTGTGTGTGTGTGTGTGGCAGACAACACTTACTAATTTTCATTTACCTTTTTCACTGAATGACAGGTCTTAGAAGTCCCTTCCCAGCAGTGGGAGCAGGGCTGAGATTCTAGGCCAGGGTTTGGGCTTGAGTATGAAGGCTCCAGAGAGCCCACGGAGGAGAGAGGGGGACACGGTGACCTTTTCTGTGCTCTAGAAAGGTCTCTGTCATGCTTCCTGCATGCCAGGCCCTGTCCTCCATGCTTACCCATATTAACCCTCACAACAACCCTGCAAGGGGTATGGACTTCTGTTATCACCATCTTGCAGAAGGAACATACCAAGGTCTAGAGAGGTTATGTCACTTCCCTAGGGTCCCACAGCTAGAAAGTGGCAGTAGGGACTCTTACCCTCATTTTACAGATGAGAAAACTAAAACTCGGCTTGCCCCAGTAATGTTGCCTGGCTCATCAGGGAGCCAGGCGGGGGCAGGTGGGGAGCGGGGTGAGGGCCAATTCCCTGACTCCTCTCGCTTGACTCTGGTCGCAGTTGTGGTGAAACAAAAGGCCTAAATCAGAGGAATAACCAGATGCCCAGGCTGGTGGCTCTTAAACACTGTGGGCTCAGCTAAGGAGACGGCAGCCGGGGTGGGAGCTGGGATGTCCTTTTCCCGCAAGCTGGTGCCCTAACATGTCCCTTTCCTCTACCAGTTCAAAGTCTATAATGTGACCTACATGCGGCCCACCCTCCGCGTGGCGGCCAGCACCCTCAAGTCTAGAGCTTCCTACAGCGCTCGAGTGAGGGCCTGGGCTCAGAGCTACAACAGCACGTGGAGTGAGTGGAGCCCCAGCACAACGTGGCTTAACTGTGAGTGTCCACAGGGAGGCATGGGCAGGTGGAACATCTGCTCGGCACTTTTATTCTGTGGCCAGACACGTCCTCTGGCTGAGCGTCCGCGTTTCCATCACATCGAGTGCCTCGAACCTCGGGTAACAGGATTACTGACTGACCTGGTGTACTGGTCAGGGTAGGTAGGCTGGGCTGCAGTAACAGATGAGCTCACACGTTCTAGTAGAAACACCGTAGAAATGTAACCGTCCGGCATGAACTTAGCTGGTTTGTGGGTGGTTTTCCTCTCTGTGGTTCCCTCCTTCCCTAGGACAAAGATTCTTTTTTTTTTTTTAAAGATTTTATTTATTTATTTGAGAGAGAGAGAGAGAGCACATGAGATGGGGAGGGCCAGAGGGAGAAGCAGACTCCCCGCTGAGCAGGGAGCCCGATGCAGGACTCGATCCCGGGACTCCGGGATCATGACCTGAGCCGAAGGCAGTCGCTTAACCAACTGAGCCACCCAGGCGCCCATAGGACAAAGATTCTTAACCCTTGTGTATCATGGACCCCTTTGGCAGTCCGGTGAGTGGACTCTGTGGACCCCACCTCAGAATACTATTTTTCAAATGTAAAAAATAAAATATGTAGG
This sequence comes from Mirounga leonina, assembly GCF_011800145.1. NCBI lineage: Eukaryota > Metazoa > Chordata > Mammalia > Carnivora > Phocidae > Mirounga > Mirounga leonina. Next base: position 18,443,079 of record NW_023270763.1, on the reverse strand, counting down.
ATTACAGGGGAAACTAACTTTATTGAAATGAGGTTATAAAAATGTTTTAAAATACATTTGTTGTCTACGAATACAGGTTTTCTTTATTAGCACTGTAAAAACAAGATCTAGTGGTACTTCTCCTAAATACTGTCATTTCAGAGTAGGTGAGCGTAAATGATATCTTGTTGATTTCTGTTGGTGCTTTGTGGCTGATGCTATTACTATGGTGCTTTGCTCTCTCCATCCCTAATGGGAGGAAATGCGAGGTATCAGAACCTAGTGAAAATAAAGAGGTTATTTCTTTCCCATCAAGTTCCCAGACCCCCAAATTCTATCAGAAGCCTTGTTGGAGATCCATGAACCCCCAAGTTAAGAATCCCTGTTCTAGGGCCCTACCATCACCTGCATCCAGCCAGCAGAAGGGGCTGAAACCAGACCTGCTTCTTAAAAATCCCGAGCCCAGAAGTGACACACACCACTTCCTCTCAGATTTTCTTGGTGGAACCGGTGACATGGCCACACATAGCTGCAAGGGATTCTGGGACATGTAGTTCCTCACTCGGTAGCTGCATCCCCCAGCTGCTGTTTGCAACAGAAACATTGAATTATCTCATATAATGAGAAGTCTTACAAGGGGACCTTCCCTAGTTTTATACAGCAGCTCAGTGGTGTCACCCCAGGGGCTTGTCTTGTTTCCCTCTTTCCCTCCTTAGCATGGGAGCGTTTTATCCTTTGACTTGTTACCCCATGGCCCCAAGGTGGCTGCCGTACACGCCCTCCTGCCCCAGGGACGAAAAGAAATGAAAGGCTGCCACAAGCAAGTGCACCTGGTGCATCTCTTTCTTCTATCAGGAAGGAAAAATCTTACCGGAAGCTTCCCTAGCGGACTCCCCCTTGCATCTCATTGGCCAGGACTGTCACAGAGCCTCTCCCAGCTGCAAGGGAAGCTGGAAGCTTCCTGGAAAGGAGAAGAGGATAATCATGACTGGCCCAAACCTCAGGGTGGGCACATTGCTCCCTCCCTGGCAAAGAAAAGGGGGGGTAGCTATTGGGTAGGGGGCGCTGCCTCAGGCACCGTCTGTACCATGGAGGAGGAATAGGGGCTGTTGTCAAGATTCACTGAGAGAAGGGGTCTTCAAAGTGCTGGGCACAGTGGCCGTTGATGGGTACCCCAACCAAATGCCCCCATGCCCCTCTCCGCATTGCTCATCTTGTCCCGTGGTTGTCTTTGACCCGTCTGTGGGCTGCCAGCTTCGTAGGTAGGATCTACTCTGTCTACACCTCTGGTGCCCAGCACAGCGCCAAGCACACGGTAAGCGCTGGGCAGAGTTGCATCACCCTGATTTGATTCTACCATTGACCTGGGGAAGGGAAGACAAAGGGAGAGAAATGCCTTGTATGGAACATATACGATGGGCTGGACGCTCCTTCATTATTCCCACAAATGTGTATTGAGCCCCTGCTGCATGCCTGGCCCGGGGCTCGACCCCAGGGAATCAGCGGTGAACAAAACAGACAAAAACCCCTGATCTTGTGGGATTGACGTTCCGGAGGGGAGACAGAAAATAAACAAGTAAACAGAAAAACAAATCAGAGAGATCTCGATCCAGGTGACAGTAGGTCTGGAGAGAAAATAAAGCGGGGCGAGGGCATGGGGGGATGGGAGGGGGCAGCAGGAGAGAGGGCGTGAGGGAACTTTTTGGAGCAGGTGACCGTGGCATGAACGAGAAGGAGGCAGCTGTGCACGGACCCCAGCAAGGGCTCCCGGACGGGCGAGCCCTGTGCTGAGTGCTCTGTGTATTACGTCGTGTAATCCCCACGACAGCCCTGTGACGCAGCGGTCTGTTAACCCCAGTGTACAGACGAGGCACGGAGAAGCTGGGTCACCAGCAAGGATATGACAGGGTCAGGCTTTGAACTCCAGCAGTCCAGCTCCAGAGTCACTGCTCTTGACCTCTGGGCTTCAGGGAAGAGAGAACAGGAAGTTCAAGATCCTGGCTGGCACCGAGCTTTGGAGGAGCAGGGGACAGCGAGGCGGCCGTGTGACAAGGACTCAGAAGGAGGGGATGAAGCGGGAGGGCTTGGTGGTGGCCAGCTCACGCAGGGTCTCAGACGACCCTTTCCCGAGGCTTCGGTCTCCGGCTCTGGGAGGCAGAGCGCAGGCGGTACCCCGCATGATGCAGGCTCACGGCTTCCCTCCCATTCCAGACTATGAGCCCTGGGAGCAGCACCTGCCGCTTGGCGTCAGCATCTCCTGCGTTGTCATCCTGACCGTCTGCCTGTCCTGCTACATCAGCATCATCAAGTGAGTCCTGGGCTTCGGCACGGGATGCCACCAAGCCGGCCACCCTGGGGTGTGCGGTGGGTGGGAAGCCCCCTCTGACCTGTCAGCTTCCGGTTCCTTTGCTCAACAATAAGTATTTATTGAGCAGCTACTATGTGCTGGGCATTGAGGCAACAGCCGAGAGCAAGGCTGACCAGGACCCTGTGCTCCTTGTGGGGAGACAGAAGACGCCAAGTCAACCAGTAACCACAGCTGGTTTCCATAGCGACCCATGTGCTGAAGGGAATTTACCAGGGCGAAGGGGAGAAATGTTCGGGGTGCTGTGTTGGATGAGGAGGCCAGGCAGGCCCCTTTGAGCTGAGGCCTAATGGGGGAGAATGAGCTGGGGAAAGACCTTCCGCCGGCAGAAGGGAAATGTGTCACCCTGGGTATCCAGGGTGTGGTCCACGCACAAGGGGTACATGGTAGTAGACAGAGGAATGCTAGACAGTCACCCCAACAGAGTCTGGAGGTCGGGGTTCAGATCCTGGCCTTGGAGCTCGGTAGCTTTGTGGCCAGTGAGAGGCTTGACCCTCTGTGCATCTTGGGTCCCTCCTTTGCAGGTTGAAGGAGCGTATTCCATGAGTCCTAAGAGTCCCAAGAGAGTCCTGGATCACAGTGGGTGGGGAGGGGGTAGAGGAGCCTTGTTTCCAGTGAGCTCAGGCCCTTGGAGTCCTGGTGTCTCATGGCCTCAGCCCTTCCATCTCTGAAATGGGTCTAGCGAGCCCTGGCTCACCCTGTAAGGCTTAGCGATGGCTGGGGATTGACTGAGGGAAGGCGTCTTGCACTTGGCAGCTGCACAGCGAAGAGGCTCCCCTCTTCGTGTCTTGTCACTAATGGTTCTGCGTGACCCCGGGCTGGTCGTCTCCCCTTCGCTGAGCCTCAGTTTCCCCCTCACCTGTCCCCCCTCCTGCCAGGAAGGCCCTTTCCCCGGGCATCTCTGTGGCTCCCACTCCACCTTCAGTCGCCGCTCAGAAGTCACCTCCTCAGAGAGGCCTTTTTGGATCACACTCTCCATTCCCCCCTCTTCCCTGTCGTCTTTATTTTTATTCATGACACTTAAGTAGCTATGACTGATGTCTTGTCTCTTCTAGAAGGTCAGTTCTGCAAGGGCAGGGATTTTGTCTGTCTTGTTCACTGTTGTGTTCCCAACGCCCTGGCCCAGTGAGTGGCACATAGTAGGTGCTCAGTAAATGCACGCTGCCTGACCGAGTGGCGTGGATGAGGGCCAGTCAGAGGCGATCGGAGACCCTCCCCTCCCAGCACCGACACTCTGTGGCTCCAGACAGACCCGGGCAGATTCTCTGGGTCTCCTCAGCTCAGACCATCGCTGCTGGGGAAACCCAGAATTCTCTCTCTGCCGCTTGGGTTTCTCCTAATTCCCTGGGGCTTGTTCCCACTGAGGACAGAGGTGGCCACGTCAGGAAACCCATCCTCCTGGACCACAAACCTGGCTGTTCTGCCCACAGTCCAGCGGTCACTTCCCTTCTGGGCCTCGGTTTCTTCCTCTGTAGAATGGGTTTAGGGCAAGACATCTGAGAACCACTCAGCGTGGTCTCTGACCCCATCATGGAAGGAGCACCAGCCTGGCCATGACATCCAATACCTCTTCCTTTTCTTTTTCAGGATTAAGAAAGGATGGTGGGACCAGATTCCCAACCCAGCCCACAGCCCCCTAGTGGCCATAGTCATCCAGGACTCCCAGGTAGGAGCATGGGCTGGGGAGGATGCTTCGGACTGAGTGCGGCAGGAGATAGGAGTCAAAGCGGCTGGGATGTTAAGGATCTCGGGTGGCTTTTGGAACTGCCCCCGGGAAGTCAGGAAGGTTCCAGGGTTTCAGCAGCTTCTGTGTGGTCACTAGGAGCCCAGAGGCCTTTGTTCCCTGCCCCTTGGCTCCCATGGCTACTCTTTCAGCCGGAGCGGGCTCCTCTGGGTCGGTCACTTGGTTTCTTACCTGCCTTGGGAAGAGGTGACCCGTGAGGTCACCTCCGTGTCATCTCCTGGAGAGGTGTCTGTACCAGGGCATGAAGCCACAAGTTGAGGGAGAGGGGGACAGGCTTCCTGTATCTTCCCCTTATGAGCAGAAAACTGCCCCCACCGCACCAGCAAATCTCTCCTCGATTCTCATTGGTCTAAATGGTGCCCCATGCCTGTCCCCTAGAGCATTCACTGGTAAGGGGGTGGGAATTCCTGGAGACCAGCCACGTGGCCACCCCTGAGCTAGGGGTGGGTCAGCTTCTCCAACGAGATGACATGTGGGGTTTCCCTGGGCAATATCGGGGTTCTCTAGGAGGGAGGGAAGGGGGGATACAGGCCCTGTCTAGAACAGAACAGCCGAGTGTCCTCAGTTCTCCCGAGTGGCTCTGGAGTCCACAGGTGCTGGCTTTGAACCCCAGCTCTGCCACTTAGCTGCAGTGTGGACCTGGGCAAGTTGCTTCACTTCTCTGAGCCTCAGTGTCCCTCCTGTGGGCTGTAGTAGCGTCTACCTACCTGATGTTGGAATTCATTGAGACAATGCATATAAAATATATATTACGGGGTCCTGCCCACAGTAAGTGCTGTTCGTGTATCAGTTAGCTTTGCTGTGTCACAAATCAGCCCGCAATTTGGAGAGTCAAAACGACAACCATCGATTTAGCCCTTGCTTGTGCAGGTGGGCAGTCGGCTCCATGTGCTGGTGTGGGTAGAGGGATCTGGGCCTGGCCCCTTCCCAGGGGCCTCACTCACAGATCCGGAAGTCGACTGCCTCTCACCTGGGGCGTGGGGGTGACTAAGCCGTGTCTGTCATCCCCGAGCTGGCTGGCCCAGTGTCGCTTCCAAGGCATTCTCTTGGTCAAAGTGAGTCGCCTGGTGAGGCCAGATTCAAGGGGTGGGAAGAGCTCCAGAGGACGGTGGCCATTTTTACCATCAGCCCCAGCAGCTTAGTATCAGAGCAGTATCATTGATTCCCAGGACGCTGAGGCTCAGAGAGCTGAAGTGACCCGATTGGACCTCCGGCCGGTGTGATGTCAATCCTTACCACCTTTTTGCAGCAAACACTCACTGAGCATTGCTGTGTGCCAGGCTGGGCTGCAAGGCCTCTCCACCCTGTTTCATTGGCTGTCTCCGTATTTTAGGTGTCACTGTGGGGGAAGCGGTCCCGAGGCCAGGAACCAGCTAAGTGCCCGTATGTATATGAACTTGGGTCACAGCCTATGTGGATTTGGAAGGGGTTGGAATTGGGGCAGTGGGCCCACCTTAAAAGTGGGGTCACACCCTCCCTCCACGTCTGCCTTTGCCTCCTTAGCATTCAGCACTTGTCCTGTGACATTGGGCTTTGAGGGGTGGCAGGAGGAGGGGTGGTCTGGGGAGGCGGGCATGGTGGCTAAGCCCCCTGAGTTTCACTGGGAGCGGGCTCAGGCCCATGCTGAACCCCCTTGGAAATGTCAGTCTGGCCTGAGCAAGGCTGATAGAGGTTAAAAGCTGGACAGTGGTTATAATGTTGACATAATTACATACTGGTTGGCAGATGGCCGCCATCTTGAATCCTTGAGTATCTGATCATCACCCTGGCCTCCCAACACCTCCATCACCTTTTGCTCGCCCCTCACACGGCCCCAGCCTAGGACCCCGCGGCCACAGTCATTACTTATGCTGTGGTATTGATAAATATTTTAAATTGATAAGTATTTTAAATATCATCGTCCCTGACAGAGACTTTTCCTTATTCAGTAGACTGATTTTCTGTTAGCTGCCAGGTTATGTGTGGCCTCCAGAAATCCCAAAATAAAACACAAGGCCCTGCCTTCAAGGAGCTCCCAGTGTGGTAGTGGAGATAGACCTATAGATTATTGATTATGAAGTCAGGAAGCATGTCTGCAATAGATAGACATCAGTCCGGGATGGTTTCAGAGCCAAGCTTTGAAGGGTGAATAGGGGTTTTTCCAGCGGAGAAAATGAATCCTGACCAAACTTTTCTCTGCTCTCAAAGACACTGGAAGACCTGTCTTACCAAGCTCCTGCCCTGTTTACTGGAGCACGGCATGGACAGGGATGAGGAGTCCTCCAAGACTGCCAGAAACGCGCCTTTCCAGGCTCCTGGAAAATCAGCATGGTGCCCTGTGGAGGTCAGCAAGATGATCCTCTGGCCAGAGAGCATCAGCGTGGTGCAGCGTGTCGAGCTCTTTGAGGCCCCGGTGGAGAATGAGGAGGAGGAGGAGATGGAGGAAGATAAAAGAAGCTTCTGCCCATCGTCCGAGGGCAGCGGGGGCAGCTTCCAGGAGGGCAGGGAGGACATCGCAGCCCGGCTGACAGAAAGTCTCTTCCTGGACCTTCTCGGGGGGGAGCCTGGGGGCTTTTGCCCACAGGGTTTGGAGGAGTCCTGCCTTCCTCCTCCTCTAGGAAGTGAGTGCGCTCAGATGCCCTGGGCTGAGTTCCCGGGTGCCGGGCCCCAGCCTCTGCACCCCGAGTCCACTCCTTGGGCCTCTCCGACCCCGAGGCGGGCCAGCCTGGCTTTCATGGAGATGCCCCCTGTCGTCACAGACAACCCCGCGTACCGCAGCTTCGGCAGCCTCCTGGGCCAGTCCGCAGCCCCCAGGGAGGGTGACTGCGACACAGAGCCGGCCGAACGCCCCGGGGAAGCGGACCCCGGCATCCCCTCCGACCCCCGGCCTGAGCCAGAAAGCTGGGAGCAGATTCTGCGCCAGAGTGTCCTCCAGCATCGGGAGGCCCTGGCCCCCGGCCCGGGCCCCGGCAGCGGCTACCGGGAGTTTGCGTGCGCCGTGCGGCAGGCCTGCGCCCCCGATGCCGGGGTGGCGGGCTCCGGCCCTTCCGGGGAAGCGGGGTACAAGGCCTTCTCCAGCCTGCTCCCGGGGACATCTGGGGATGAGGCCAGCTGTGGGGAGGGGGGCTACAAACCCTTCCAGAGCCTCCCTCCTGGCGGCCCTGGGGCCCCCGCCCCCGTCCCCCTGTTCACCTTCGGACTGGACGCGGAGCCAGCGCGCAGCCCTCGGGCCTCGCTCCTCGCAGGCAGCGCCCCAGGGCACCTGGGTGTGGAGCCGGCGGGGAAGGAAGGGGACAGCCACAAGGCCCTGCTGGCCCTGGAGCAGGCCACAGACGCCCTCAGGGACGACTTGGCCGGCAGCATTGTCTACTCGGCCCTCACCTGCCACCTGTGTGGCCACCTGAAGCAGTGGCACGGCCAGGAGGAACGTGGCAAGGCCCACATGGTGCCCAGCCCCTGCTGTGGCTGCTGCAGAGACAGGTCCTCGCCCCTGGTGAGCCCCCTGCGGGCCCCAGACACCCTGCCAGGGGGCGCTCCCCTGGAGGCCAGCCTCTCTCCAGCTTCCCTGGCCCCCTTGGGCGTCTCAGAGGAGGGCAAGCCCTCCCTGTCCTTCCAGCCTGCCCCCAGCAATGCGCAGAGCTCAAGCCAGACCCCCGTAGAGGTGGCCGTGCTCTCCACAGAGCCCATGTGCATCAGCGCTTCTTAGGTGTGTCCTCCCCTCGCCGCCGTCACAGGGGAGGGCCTTAGCCAGGCCTGCAACAGGCCTCCCCTGCCTCCCCCGGAAGGTGGCTGGGCTGGCAGATTTGCAAAAGACTTGGAAAACCCCGGTATGAAGTGGTGAGGTGGTCTGACGCGGGGGTACAGAGACCGGACCCCCCCCGCCCCCCATCTCCCAGCCTTGGCCTGGGCTCAGCACATCCCATGGGAGTGTATGGCATGGGGTCGAGGCAGATTCAGAGATCGGGAGTTTCTTGGGCCCCTTGGCTTGTGCACCAGCCATTGGCCACTTCATTGGTCCCCAGCTTGTCCAGGGTGCTGTCCCTGCCATGCCCCCCCCCCCAGGCCTGCTTTTTCCACCATGTCTTGCCCAGCCCTGGGATTAGCTGCTGCTCCCTGTGGATTGGACGCCAAGCCCGGCAACTAACCAAGCCAACGGGGGAAGGATTTGGGAAGCCTTGGGAAATGGATGGGACACTGAAGTTCAGGAAGGGTGGTCATTTGGCCAGAGATGCCCGTTCATTCAACAGACCTCCCTTGGGTTGACACTGGAGTTGGGATCTGGGCTGGAGTGGGGAGGGCGTGCTTCGTCAAATGCAGGCAACAGACACCAAAGGACACGGAAGATTGTGATCGCCAAGCCATGACGAGTTGCCATCAGGTTCCCACACGACCGTAAGACTGGGGACTCCTGTGAAGCACGGGATCCCCAGAGTAAACACCTCGGGGCCGCTCTGTGCCCCCTTGGTTGCTTGCTGGCAGCCACGGAGACTCCAGACAAAGGGAGTGGCTCCGGTCCGGTGATCCAGACGTGCTGGGCGTTCCAGGACCACACCAGGCACACTAGGCGTGTACATTGACCTACCCCTCAGGTTGAGTAATGCTTGTTTGCATCTCAAAGATTGTTTTATCACCTGGTATTTGTCTAGGCTGGGGAGGGTGGAGCAGGAGGGCGTGGAGTTTTGTATAAATAAAGGCTCTTTATCTCCTTCCCCGCCCCCCCCTTATTAAATAAACAACTGCTAGACCTGGTTGTGAGCGCTTTATCTCCTCTGTTAACTCGTTGAATCTTGCGGTCGAGAGGAATTGAGGTCCAAGAGGTTAAGTAACTTTCTGTCTCTACTTGGGTTCCTCCGAGACTGGGATTCAAGTGCGGGCCGTTGCTTTAGGAAGTGACTCCAGGACACCTTGCTCAGGAGCGGGGCAGTGAGTCAGGGAAGGTCAGGAGGTAGGAAAGGGTGTGTTACCCAACAGGGCTACTGACCTTCACCCCTCTGGGCGCCTGGGATAGCCGTGCAGGGCGCATGCCTAAAGGCACCCCTGCAAAGGTGGGGGAGCTGGGGTGCTTGTCCACCAGCTTCTGTCTGGTCGAGGGCTCCTTCCAGAGGCATTCATTCTCCAGCATGGCTGGCTGCTCCCCAAGTCCCCAGGCTGAGAGTAAAGACTATTGGAGCAAACTTTGGCACATCAAGGAGACGCGGACACTTTGTCAAGGTCACACAGCTAGTTCGTGGGCGGGCCCGTCCGTAGCTGAACCCAGGCAGGGTCTCCATTAGCCAGGCTGTCTGTAGGTGATCTGTGCTCAACATCCAGGCAGACGGCATGAAGACGCAGATGGGATTTAAGCTCTTATGTCCGTGATCACTCTGGTGTCTGAGTAGCTACCCTGATGGCCACACTTGCACAATAGGGGGCTTGGTTGGTTGAGGTCCCTTTCTGTTCTGGCATTCTACACAATGCGCTAGAAGCAATGGGGAGCTCACTACCTCACATGCAGCCTGATGTTTGTTAGAAATCCTGAGCCCAAATCTGTGCCTTTCGATGCCGGAGTCACCTCCCACCCCACGATTTACAGGTGGGGGAACTTAGTGCTAGAAAGGAAAAGGGACTTGCCCAAAGTCACACAATGAATGACAGAGCTTGAACTAGCCCTCTGGACTTTCTGCCTTCAAGAACTCTTTATTAAAAACATATAATAATTTAAAATCAAAATAACTATTTAGGGCCACGCAATATGCTAAGTGCTATACACATCCACTACATCATAGCTCTAGGAGGCAGGTGCGATTATTATCCCAATTTTATAGATAAGGAAGCAGGCCCAGAGAGGTTGAGGTTTAGCTTAGGACCACACAGCGAGGACACCTGGTGCAGAACTTGAACCCCGGTCAGACCTCAGAGCTCCCAGCCACCACGGTATGCCACCTCATGGACAGCAAGCCACCTATGTGAATGTCAGCTCGAATCCATTTGCCTGAGCGTTGTCTCAGAAAACACGTTTGTGGGAGTGGTGGAGGGGTGGCTGGGTTGGGAGTCCAACACAGAACTGCGACTGATCTCCTTGTCCTCTCCCCCAGGATCTCAAGAGAAGGGGACCCAAGTCGTCAGCTGAGACTCATAATATAGAATCGTCTGGGCTCTGGGAGGTGGGAATAGAGAATTAGAGCCCTCCTGTTTCTTAGGTGGATTTAAACCCACCCTCCTAGGTTCAGGGAGGCCGGGGAAAAGGCCACTGCTCTTGCTTCCCCAGATGCTCTTCTCCAGCTTAACACAGGGAAGGAGGAAGCAGTGGGCAGGAAAGCTGCACCTCCCACCGATATTTACTGAGCACCTACTGTGTGCCCAGCACTGTGCTGGGCGCTGAGGCAACTGAGACAAGGTCCCTTTCTTCCTGGACCTTACAGTTCAGTGCAGGAGACAGACATTAAATAGACAAAGGGGAAAGTTACAAACACTGAGGGGTGCTATGGAGAAAAGTGGGGTCTGAGGTAGGGGGAGCTAACAAGGAGGTCTTTAAGGAGGTGACATTTAAGCTGAACCTCCGGTGACTGGAAGAAGCCAGGAAGTGCTGGAGGAAGAGCATTCTGGGCAGAGGGTAGAGCAAGTGCAAAGGCCCTGAGGCATAATGAATTTGATACGTTCACAGTTTGAAAAAAAGATCAGCTACAGCGCAGTGAGCCAGGGACGGAGATGGGAGATACGCTCAGGCAGGATGGGAGCCGGAGGGAGGAATTTACATCTTGGCTCAACTGCACAGTAGCCCATGCACTGAGAAACATGGTCCGGTGGAAACCAGGCACCAATCTTCAATCTCCCCAGTCCCCAAACGAAGCTACCCATAAGCAGGAGCAAGTGAGGGGAAGTGAAGCCACTGGAAGTGTTCCTCCATCCAGCAGGGCTCCCTCCCACCTTGCCAAAGTGGAGGACTCAGGTTCCTCCTGACAACAGTGACTGGGGCAGGGGGAGGCGGTTTAAAATCCTCATTGCTGATATTCTCACTCAGGAGTGAAGTGACTTCCCCCAGGGAATGGCTGGCTGCCTGGGGCCTTCTTGGAATTTCTTCAATAAAGAACTCTTAAAAATCCTCTTAAAATCTGGTCCTTGCCCCACCCTCCCCCATTCTCCAAATTAGGCAAGGAACCCCAAGGTATTTGCGTCATGAAGCCCCAGACCCCTTCTCTGCTGCATCCCCTTTATCCTGCCCATGCCTTGGCATTCTCATTTGTAAAACAGGAAGGATAATAAAGCCTGCATCCTAGGGATAACCTGGAGATAGTCTCCCTCATCACCATCATCTTCATCACCTTTGTCCATCGTCTCAATGTGGCTCCAGAAAGATCAAAGAATGGGAAAGGGCTGTACAAAACGTTTGCCCCAAGAGCATTGGAAGGGGGGGGATCTGGTGGATCAGGTGGGCCCAGGACTGCCGCTGGAAGTAGGCTGGGGGTGGGGTGGGGGTGGGCGGAGCGAGATGCCGGCGGCGAGGGAGTTTCCCAGCGCCCCCGCGGGGCTGGACCAGAGGTGCGCAGGGCAGGAGGGGGCTGGGTCGCGCAGACCCGGGGCAGCCTGAGATGCGTTGATTTCAGAGTCCCCCCCCATCCCCGCACACCTCCAGCCTTGATTTTACAAAGATCCCCCGCCCCCCGGGGGAGACGTGCCTCTACTTTATTTTATTTTATATTTTATTTTATCTTATTTTTTACACAAAACCCCTGCTTATTGTTTGTTTTTGATTACTAAATTGGCACGTGCGGGCCTTCTCCGATTCAGAGAAAACATAAAGGTATAAAGAGGAAAGTGAAAACCACCGGAAATCCCATCCCCCGCCTGCTCCTGGCACCTTGTGGGCTATAACAAAATGAATGTTTGTTTTTGAGGGTGTAACTCCGTGAACATCCTGTTGAATAACCTTTCTGACATTATTTTCCCACGAAAGTTATTAATAAAAAAGAAAGAAAGAAGAAAGAAAGAAAGAAAGAAAGAAAGAAAGAAAGAAAGAAAGAAAGAAAGAAAAAGAAAGGAAGGAAGGAAGGAAGGAAAGAAAGAAAGAAAGAAAGAAAGAAAGAAAGAAAGAAAGAAAGAA
>NW_023270763.1:18394439-18430922 GCF_011800145.1 Mirounga leonina | reverse complement strand
AAAGAAAGAAAGAAAGAAAGAAAGAAAGAAAGAAAGAAAGAAAGAAAAAGAAAAAGAAGGGAAGGAAGGAAGGAAAGAAAGGAAAGAAAGAAAGAAAGAAAGAAAGAAGAAAGAAAGAAAGAGAAAGAAAGAAAGAAAGAAAGAAAGAAAGAAAGAAAGAAAGAAAGAAAAGAAAAGAAAAGAAAAGAAAAGAAAAGTCCAGCAAAAAGTTTTTGAGCCACTGCAAGGGAGGTATGAGCTCATCGGATCCCCACAGCAGGGCTCTGACGTGGGCCAGACTTGCCCATGAAGAGCCCTGATTCCTGACCCCTCTCAGCCACCATTTGCCCATATTCACATACCCCTCTTCCAGGTCTCCGAACACGGAGACTCCGAGAAGCAAGGGCTCTGCACCCATCCTGCCTCGTCTGAACCTGCCTGTGCCAGGCAGGGGCTGTGTGACTGTGGGCAAAGTACTTGACTGCTCTGGGCTTCAGTTTCCACCCCATCAAAGATGGCTAAGAGAAGTAGCAAGCAGCCCCCACAGCGACGGGGTGAGGAGCAGATGTGTCGCCACCCAGCCGCTCTTGTGATTCCTAAGATACCCGATGGCACCTGGACAACGCCAGTTCTTCCTCAAAACCCCACCGTTTCCCACACATTTATCGACAAGCCAGGGGCACCTGGCCAGTGGGGGGGAACGGCTGCGTCAGACAGGCTGCAGGCTCGCTCCTTGGTCCCTGCTGCCCTCTTGAGGCTGCTCTGGCCCCAGCGTCTGCCTCTGTCCTGGTGACTCCAAGTTTGGGGCGACGCCACACCTGGGAGATCCCGGTCACCACTCTTTCTTCTCTGCCTTTCTCCCCACCCCCGACAGCACCTTGCAAAAGGGTCTGACACACTTTAGGAACTCAGAGTGTTCCAAGGATCAGCTGTGTGGCTGCAGGCCAGTCACCTAACCTCTCTGTGCTTGCTTCCTGATCTGTAAACTGGGAATGATACTAGTACCACCCTCATGGACCAGGAGTTAAAATTAAATATGCTAGTTCACGTAAGCCTTAGGATGGTGTCTGCACATGGTTAGTGCTGTCCAAGGGTCTGCTCGCATTCTTCTTCTTCTTCTTCTTTTTTTTTTTTTTTTAAGATTTTATTTATTTGACAGAGAGAGACACAGCGAGAGAGGGAACACAAGCAGGGGGAGCGGGAGAGGGAGAAGCAGGCTTCCTGCCGAGCAGGGAGCCCGATGCGGGGCTCAATCCCAGGACCCTGGGATCATGACCCGAGCCGAAGGCAGACGCTTACCGACTGAGCCACCCAGGCGCCCCGCATTCTTCTTCTTATACTGAACTGGTCTGTGGGTGTTGTGGGAATGAGGGCATAAAATGTAATTAAAGGGGGGGGCCACCTGGGTGGCTCAGTCGGTTGAGCGTCTGCCTTTGGCTCAGGTCATGATCTCAGGGTCTGCTTCTCCCTCTGCCCTTCCCCCTGTTCGTGCTCTCTCTCTCAGATAAAATAAATAAAATCGTAAAAAAAAAAAAAAACCATAATTAAAAGAAATAACGACATTCTAAATTTAATGCTATTTTATTGCAAAAAAGGTCAGACTAGCACAACAGAAATCCAAGACAGAAATGGTCCCAATGGCTTCATGCCACCAATTCGTCCAACAACTTCTAGATGTTCACATGCAGAGTCAGTGCTTGTGTATTTGCAGAGGTGTGGAGCACGTGTTTCTCCCCACCTATCCATACACATTTTATATATCTTCTCCCTCCCACCCACTGTTTTACTCCTTTCCGCTCACGTTCTTCCATACCTCCCCCATGTCACAGGGTCTTGCCCAGACTCTGCTTCTCTCCTCCCACAGACCCGAGTCACCAAGCTTTCAACAGATCTTTCCAGAGAAAGAGAATGAGACAATGGGAACGTGCTGTAGTGGGAGGACCCTAAGCTCACCTCGTCCCATGGATACAACTAGACAACACTCACATCAGTGTAGATAACCCAGAGCAGGAGACAAGAGAGAGATGCAGAGGGAGAGAGTAACACTAAACCAAACTTCAAATCCTAGCTCCAGTCTGAAATCTGACTCCAACCACAGAATCACTTCTGACTCAAGCCATAAATGGATTCCTGACCCACACTATGGACCTATTCATGATCCTGGCTGCTCACTGACCCCAGCCACAGGCTGACCCCTAGCCCTGACCACAGACTAATCTTTGACCCCAGCTGTAGACTGATCTGGGATTCTGGCCATCTGGACCCCTCGCTCCCATCCACTGATACCCCACCCCATCGAGGAACTGGCATTTCCTGATTTCCAGCTGGTAAATTCAGCTCAAGTTGCTCAACAAGTCTGGTCCTTCCTCTTTTTCATGGAACTGCAGTGCAAGCTGGCAGTCCTCTTTTCTAACCAAAGAGAGCAGCAGTAGGAGAGGGTCCCTTTGACATCACCTGTGCTGCTTTGGATGTGATGGTGGTTTGGCAGCCATCTTGTGATCATGAGGGGACAAGCCTGGAGATGAAAGATAATGTCTGAATATGGCAGAATGGGAGAAGAAAAGAGCGTGGGTCCTTGATTACATTATCAAGTGATCAAATCAACCTCCAGATTCTTAAATAAACCATAAACCTGCTTTCGTGTAAGCCACCACAGAGTTTCTTCTGCCGTCATAAAACAGCCTTAAAGATTGTGGTAGGTAGAATAATGAACCTCCAAAGATACTCACATCCTAATCCCTGGAAACTGTGAACATGTTATGTTACATTGCAAGGGAGAGTCAAGGTTGGAAGTGGAATCCAGACTGCTGGTGGACTGATTTTGCGATGGAAAGATTATCCTGGATTGTTTAGATGGGCCCAAGGCTCATATAATCACAAGGGTCTTTAAAAGTGAAAAGGGGATGTAGGAGAGTTAGTGTCAGAGAGAAATTTGAAGATACCAGGATGCTGGCTTTGAAGATGGAAGAAGGGAGCCATGAGCCAGGAATGTAGGTGACCACTCAAAGTTGGAAAAGTCAAGGAATAGATTCTTCCCTAGAGTCTCCAGAAGGAATGTGATCAATCAGCCCAGCTGTGACCTTGATTTTTAGCTCAGTGAGACCAATTTTGATCTTCTGAGCCCCAGGACTGTAAGATAATACATTTTTGTTTCAAGCCACTAGATTTGTGGCGACTTGTTATGGCAGCAATAGGGAACTAGGACATGGATATTTCCATGTGTCTGATTTGGGGTTCTGGACACATCCCAGCCCCGTCCCTATATCCCCATCCTCTTTCTCATGACTGGCACTCTGTCTCCACTTCCAGAGGATTCTATCAAAATATCTGTCCACCCCCTACCTCCATACGCACCTAGCATCTCTTATTGAAGTGAATGTGGAGCAGGGAAGGCTTCGGAAGCTCTGAGGTTCCCATCTTGAGATCCTTAATAATTTTATCTGTGAATATGTGTTTTGTAAAGGAAGTCCAGTGGAACAGTGGAGCACGCACCAAGGGCTTGGAGCCTCAGCTCATATGTGGTTGCCCGCTTCCCCGGATCAGGTGCTTAGCCACCTGGTCCTCCAACCCCTGGCACTCTGGACCCTGCTCAATCTCCCCCTTTCCTCCCCTCCCCAGCAACCATGCTGCCTTCTGCCCCTGGAAGGGGTCCGGGTGCAGGCATAAGGGAGGGTTGCGGTCAGCGGCTCACCTCATGGAATGTTGGGCTGGAGCATGATGGAGGTCATTCATGCCCCAGGTGTATGTGCTGGGTGGCCAGAGGCCACAACTCAGCCAAGTCAGCAGTGAAGCCTCTTGCCCACACTCCTTATCTGAATACCAAGAGTCACCATTTTGAATTCTTAATACTTTTTGAACTAGAAGACCTGCACTTTCATTTTGCTCTGAGCCCCTCAAATTATGTAACCAGTCCTGAAACAGGGTCATTCCTTGTCTCCAAGGCTGAGCCCACCCCTCTCTCTGGACCCCAAAATGCCACCATCCCCCTGTGTTCTCAGCTTCTTCCCTCTGCGGGCTTCTTCCCATCACCGCATGTCTCTGTTCAAGTCCCCTCTGTCCGCAAACAATCAGAGGTTCCCTCCACCCCTCCTACTTCTCCCTCTCCCCAGCCACATTCTTGAAAGCTGTCTCCTCTCTGGCTCCACTTCCTCCCTGCACACCCACTCCTCATCCTCTCTGTGTTGCCTGCACTTCTGCCATGAAACTGCTTTCACTGAGACCAGCCGCCATGTTCAGGTCTGTTTCAAGCCATACCTGTAGGCCCTTCCAGCTTCTCCTGCTACTGGCTGCTTGTTCCTGCTCAGGCTCCTTTCCTAGGGTCTTCTCCTCTGCCCTACCTCTTCTTTTTTTTATTACTTTTTTTTTTTTTTTTAAGGGAGGGAGGGGAGAGGAACAGAGAGAATCTCAAGCAGGCTCCATGCCCAGAGCCCCACACACAGCTCGATCTCACAACCCTGAGATCATGACCTGAGCCGAAATAAAGAATAGGACGCTTAACCAACTGAGCAACCCAGGTGCCCCTCCACTGCCCTACCTTAAACACTGGGAGTCCTCACCACCCCTCCCCCCCACACCCACACTCCATGGGCAATCTCCTGTTTCCATTGCTGGGGAAGAAAACTTTTCTTATACTCTTCAAAGGTTCTTCTGGCTGGTCTAAGAATTAAATCGATATGAGACAGATTAATGGCAGGAAAAACCCCAAGTTTAATTAGGTACACATGGAGATGCAATAATAAAATTCAGACCCTAGAAATGACCAAAACCATGCACTTTTTATATGTTTAAAGAAACATAAATCTGTGAGGAAATGACAGGACAAAGAAAACGTGTTTGGGAGCTTCAATTAGTAAAGAGTTCTAAACAAAATTTGGGTTGGGGCAATCAATGAGTAAAAGTAACAGGGTTTGTTTATACATCCTTCTCGGCCCTGAATTTCCCACGTCTGGTGTTATCACATGGAGGGAACATTTCACATGGAAGATTTATTTCCTGCTTTCAGAGGGACAGAGGATGGGTCACATTGTCCTTTTTGCATGGGCTGTCTTAAGTAACTTTAATTCAAAATAATATGCCAAAGTGACACATTTTGAGACAGCTTCCCTTGAACCCCATCACCATAGAGTTAACTACAACACTTAGGAAATTTGGATTGGAGTTTCATAAAGCAGGGAATGTGTGACCCAGCATCTAGCACAGTGGCTGGCACATAGAATGTGCTTGATAAACACTTATTGAATGAATGAATGAATGAATGAATGAATGAATGAATGAATGAATGATGTCTTCTAAATATATCTCCCCAGCCATGGTCTCTTGCCTGAACTCCAGGCCCATATAGCCATCTCAATTTTCACCTCCCACCCGGACACTTCCCGCATCCTATACATCACTATCTAATGTGACATATATTATGACGTATCAGTCACTCCTTTATTTCTTATCAGGTCTCCCACATCTCCCCCACTAGAAAGTAGACTCCATGGGGACAGAGATGTTTGTTTGATTGGTTCACTGCTCTATCCCCAGGGCCTTAGAACTTACTGTGTGGTACACAGTAGATGCTCAATAAATACTTTCTGAACAAGTAAATGGGTCTCCACACAGAGGTCCTCACATCTTAGATCAGTATATCCCAAACCGAGCTCTTCATCACTCTCCCCAAACCTCCTCCTTCTGGGTCTCAATTGCTAAAGCCAGAGAGTCGGCATCACCCCTGGCTGCCCACTTCCTCCCTCCCTACTGAGATGCAGGCATGTGTGTCTCTTCCCTGCTCACAGTGCCTCCTGGCTCCTGTTAGGCGGAAGTGTGGGTCACATACGCTCAGGATAACCCAAGTATGGGACATTTACCCCAGGGCAACCCAGGTGGGGGACACCAACCCCTGGGGGGGGGGCCCTAAGATGATTTTAGGTGTCACATGGGTGTGGCATAAAAGGGCAACAAACCAAGAAAGCAATTCCTTTTTCAATTCTCTTTCTCTTCCTCTGACTAGCCTTCCACAGGTTACAGCATCTCGCTAAGACTGAATAACTCAGTTTTGGTTTCATTGTTTTTGTTTTTACAGTTCCCTTTTGTTTTTACAGACCCCCAAGCCTTTACTCATGCCCTTCCCTCTACCAAGGATAAAGGATTCTTGTTTGCCATTTGTGATGATGACAATGTTTCTTTTTTAAAATAAAATGATTTAAATAAAACAAGTAAGTCGATATGAAAACAAGTTTAAGTACATAAAGGTGGAGGAAGAGAGGTAAGCATGGAAGATATAACCCATGGCAGTGTGGATGAGGGACAAAATTTGGAAGACACTGGTCTACAGGTCAGAGTCCAAAGCCCTTTGCAACCTGGAGCCTGGCTCCTTGTCTCCGTCTCTTCAGCCCATACTACACCCTAGACACTATGACCTGTCACCTCTGGATACCATGATCCCTGGACATTGTGACCTGTCACCTCTGGACAACGTGACCTGGTCATCCCTAGACACCTTGGCCTGGGCACCCTAGAATCTATGAGCTGGTGTGATGTTCTCATTAATGATAAGAAATATAACTTCGGTCTTTGTTCTGCACAGAGCTGCTAAAACCCTTGGAATTTCCTAAGTGATCAGAGCAATATGTGTCTTTTGTTACGTTAATGAGGTGACCTTTGGGAAGTCCCTAGGTCACCTAAGGATGGGGGCTGGTTGCTGGGAGAACCAAACTTGTGATTAGGTTGAAAGTGTCAGTCCTGCCTCCTTGACCTCTGGGGAAGGGAGAGGGGCTGGAGATTGAGTTCAGTCACCAAAGGCCTATGATTTAATCAATCACAACTATTTAACAAATAGTTAAATAGCCTCCATAAAATCCCCAAAGGACAAAGTTCGGGGGGCCTTCTGGGTTGGCGAACATGGAGGGGCTAGGAGAATGGTGAGCTCTAGTGAAGCCCGGAAGCTCTGAGCTCTTTCTCCATATCTTGTCCAAGAACCCCGTTCCTGGGTTATATCCCTTCATACTAAACGAGCAATCTAGGAAGTAGCATGTTTCCCTGAGTTCTATGAGCCGATCTAGCAAATTGATCAAACCCAAGGAGGGGATGCTGGGACCTCTGATCTATTCCTTTTGGGCCAGAAGCACAGGAGACAAGCCAGACTTGAGATTGGCATCCAAAATGGGGTGGGGCAATCTTGTAGGACCGAGCCCTCAACCTGTGGGATCTGATGCACCTCCGGGTAGGTAGTGTCAGAATTGAGTTAATTTAGTGGTGTGGAGATATGCACACACATCGAAATTAGTGTCAGACTCATACCTGGACCCCTCTAGACACGAAGACCTGGGGACCATCAGCCAACATGACCCAGCCACTGACAGACACCATGACCTGGGCATTTTCTAAATATCATGACCTGCCACCGCTTAGACCCCATGACCTGGCCACTGTACCCAGCCCACACTGTGCATGTGCAGACCCCCAAGCCTTTACTCATGCCCTTCCCTCTACCAAGTGGGCCCTCCCCGTGCAAAGGGACTCTGATTCCTTCTGCCCAGCATCTGCTCCTCCCTCTTCAGAGAAAAGCACCTGGTCTTCCGTGGGGACAATCTCTCCCTACCCTTCGTTCATGTTGCTTCCATGGAACTGATCTCACTTCCAGCTTTCCAATAGGGCACATGACTCAGGCTCGGCCAATCAGAGCATTCCAATCTATAGAGGGTTGGTTCAGGGACAGACATGTGATTCAATCTGACCAATGGGGGCCTTTCCTGACATGATCTTTGGGACCATTAGAACAAAGATCTGCTCTTTCCTTTGAGCTTCCTAAGTGGTAGGTTATAAGCTTGGATTTCTGAAAGATTTTTTCCCCCCGCCACTGAGTCTCATTCAGCTTGTCTGAGAAGGAAGCCAACCCAGAAGAAAGCAGATTCCAGAGGTTGGGCCTTCCAGTCTGAAGGAATCATTTGAGTACCTTGATCCATCCGTGCCTGAAAGTATCTTCTTGAATTAAAAAAAAAAATTCTTTGAGCCAATAAGCCCATTTAGAAAAGCAGTTTCTGTTACTTGCAACCACAAGGCTCTTGGTTGAAAAAGCTTATTTTTTTATTGAGATTGAATTCACATCACATAAAATTCCCCATTTTAATCATTTAAAAATATACAATTTAGTGGGTTTTAGTATATTCACAATGTTGTACACCCAACACCACTATCTAATTCCATCACCACCCACCAGCCCCCTCACAAAAAAAACCCTAACCCATCAGCAGTCCCTCCCAAGTTCCCCTCCCCCAGCCTCCCAGCAATTAATGAAATATGCCCAGTTTCAGTGGACATTTCCCTGTGAGCCTGTCCCTAAACACAGGGCAGAATTGTTCTTTCTTCAGCACACATCCCTTTATTATCACCTATTGTAATTGTCAATTTTATTTTTTGTATTTGATAATGGAATATTTCAAGCATACAGGAAGTCACTGTTGGTGTGTCTCTCCTACCTGACACGCTGAGATCAGGGACTAGAATCTATTTCCTCTTGTGGAAATACCTGGACCCCTCTAGACACGAAGACCTGGGGACCACCAGCCAACATGACCCAGCCACTGACAGACACCATGACCTGGGCATTTTCTAAATGCCCCCAGTCCAAGGCCTGGCCCAGACGAAACATTCAGTGGAGACACAAGACACAACAAAGAGTGAATAAGGGCTCACTCTAAACTTCCCAGACCCATGCCAGGCCAAGACATGAAGATGCTGATCAGCGTTTGCTGACTGGCTGATTGACCTCTCCAGTGAACACTTCCACCATGGAAGTGCCTTGTTTGTGTAAGATGGGGGTGGGAGGGTGGGGGGGTTGGGGGGGTAGAGAGACTATGCTTTAGCTGAACAGATCACCTCCCACACGCTGACATTTAATTAACCCAAACTAAACTTACAGGTGGTTGCCGTGTCTGGGTACCCCCCAAAATTTCCCCTAGCTGCACCCACTTCAGATGCTAAGAGGTGGCCTATGGGGAGGGAGAGTGAACCAGTGACCATGGGCACGTTGGCTTACCTCCTCTGGGTCTCAGTTGTCCCATATGTACAAGGAGGTTAAAAATAGCAAGTACCTCCTAGGGTCATCTGAGGATTAAATGAGTGAAGACCTGTACTGTACTTAGTGCTGGCTCATTTAAGAAGTCTGTTAAACAGGATGCTTTGGCTGGCTTAACCAAGAAGTGTGTGAGACCCCTAAATAGCACATGCTATTTCCTTTGCTTGGAAAGAACTCCTTTCTACCCCTCACTCCCTCCATTACGTTTCCGCTGAGATGCCGCCTCCGGAGTCCTCTGGCTCCTCAGACCTTGGTAAGGTGCCCCCTCCTCTGGGCTCCTCGGCATCTGTGCTTCCCCATCAGCACAGGAAGGGATGGCCTGAGACACCCCCGGGTGCCCCGGGGCCATCACAGGGCGGGTGCTGAGTTAATGAAAGGACAAAGCAGAACACCCATTAAAGGATGAGCAAGCAGTTTTGTTCTCGTCCTTGGCCCATCTAACTGGGACATCTGGCCTGCCCTGGGTGCCAGGGCTCTGGCTCCGTCCTCCATGTGTCCCTAGAAAGAGAAGGTTGTGGATCAGTGACGTGTGCCAAGGCCGGCTCACACCAGCTCCTGAGGGTAGATTGTGTGCATCTCCTCTCAGCTCTGCACTTGGTGGCATCAGGTTGGTAGCTTGAAATTGGCCGTTGTGGACGTATGCCCGCCCCAGAGAGCAGCAAACACCGCATACCAGGCTTTTGGTTTTTGTTTCTGGGTGCTTGGCTTAGCAGCCCACTGCCAGCTGGGATTTGGCAGGCCAAGAGCATGCTTGTTTTGATCTGCCCAGGACATGCTTCTCCTCCCTTCCCCCCACCACCCAGTTTTGTGCACAGAGCTCCTTCTGCCTGGGCCAATCTTCCCACGGCGAACCACAGCTCCCGCGTGGCCCTTGACCTTTTTGTAGGACAAACCCTGGGCTTATTCCCTCCCTCTTTCCCTGCCTCACTGCACCCAGCCCAGCGTGCAAGCTGCAGCTGTCAGTAAATGCTTGTTGATTGACTGATAGACTGTTTTGGATAAACATTTCTGCGAGTTTGACCTTTCCTCCATGTCAATGCGGGGAAACCACAGCCGCCTGAACTTTCAGTAAAGAGGAGCCTCTTTGAGGAAGGGAGTCTTTGCAGAAACTCACTGAAGCTGCCTGGAAGCCTAGTCATTGCTGCCCTTCCTCCCTGTGCGTGCAGCCTCTTGGAAGACCTAGGTGGCTCTGGGGCATGGCTCTCTCGCGGCTGTAAGACCGGGAGGGGGAAGGAGGAGGTTCGGGACTTTGGGGCAGAGGCTCTTGATGGGGCAGGAGGCCCTGAGAGGCCTGGGGCAAGGGGGGGGCTTGCAGACACATACCAGCACACGTGCAGTTGTGCGTAGGTCTGCAAATGCACGTGGCATTTGTCACTTGGGTCACGGTCTGGTTTCAGATGGAGGCTCAGGGATCCTCGGAACACAGAGCGTGCTGAAAACTGTCCCCTGCACTCCAGTCACCTCTTGCCAATATCCAGGTTGTGCTCACACGCGTGCAAGTGTGCATTGGGGGCCTCCTCATGCATCGGACTCAGCTCTGCACCTGACCTACAGTGAACGCTCGACAGCTAGGACCTATAGGATGTGACCGTTGTACGTGTGTATCTATGCACCCATGTACCCCCGCTTAACTACATGCACCGAGGGCGTAGCAGCTCTGCTTTCTTCCCTGCGATCTCCCCAGCACGGTGTCTGGCACATAGTAGGTGCTCAATAAGTATTTGCTCAGATGCAAGTGCGCACAGGTACACATACGTACGCTGGCGCTTGCACGACAATGTGCGTGCACTTGCACACGTGTGAACTTGGATGAACGGTGGTGTTGCATGCTTTCTATGCAGGTGTGCAAACGGGGACATGCACGCTTGTGTGTGAACATGTTTGAAGAGTGTGCGTGAGCCAGCGGGGGACATCCTCGCTGGCCCCCGTGAGCACGCGTGAGAAACCTCATGCTAGTGGTAATCTATGCTTCTGAGCATGCGTTGGGTGTGCACGTGAGTGAGTGAGCCAGGGTGTGCTTTCAGATGCGCGGGCGCGGATGCGGGATATGTTCATACAGGGTCATGCACGGACATTTGTAATAAAGATCACCGTGTGGTGGTTAACAGCTCCAGCTCTGGAACCCAACCAGCCAGGTGGGAATTCCGGTTTCCTGTCCTCCTATCTGCACAACAACAGACACATAACTTAAATTCTTTGTGCCTCTGTTTCTTTATCTGTGAGGCGGGGGTACTAATAGAAGCTGCTTCCTAGAGCTGGTTTGGGGACTCAGTAGGGGACCAACACCTGGCACACAGCAGTGCTCAGTCATGCCACCTGCTGTTGTTTTTATTTGTGCGTTGCACACACCTGTATGTGCACATCCGTGTCCCCAACACGCCCCCCTGCCCCGGCCCTAGAGAAATAAGGACCCTCTCTGCTGGGCACCAAGATTCACTAGTGAGTTACTGGGAAATAAGCAGGCTCACAGGCTAAGACGACCGGAAGTGGGGGGCATTGCAGCCCCCATCCCCTCAGCCGTCCTTCTTCCTCACTCACTAAGGAGGACCTGGGCTCTCCTTGGTCACCTGACTCCAGCTCCCAAGCCTGGGACAGGCCAGTCTTTGCCAGGCCTGCTCTCTGGGGTCTGGAGAGGCAGAAATGAGATGATGGGTGATGAGCTCACATCAAAGAATAGGCGGTCCCAGGATGTGTCCACCATCAGTCCCTTTGGCGGTCAAATTCCCGTAAATGCCTATAAAACAGAAAGAGCCTGGTACCTTTGAAGCGTCTAAAATGAGCTATAATGTGCGCAAAGGCGATGTGGCTCCTAGGAAGGCGAGCGATTCAAGAGGATGGGGCTCTGGGAGGGGCTGGAGGACAGGGAGGACCCCGAGGCGAATTCCCTCGCATCCTGTTTCTTGAGTATCAGCACTGTTGGAGGCGCTGGGGGCTATGACACAGGTCCCTGCCCGTGTGGAGTGTGAGGTCAAGTATAGAAGCACCGATAACACACGACGAGGGAAGCAGGCGCCCGGAGGAGAGACAACTCACCCAGATTGGGGGCATCACAGAAAGCTTCCTGTAGGAGGTGGCCATCTCCATTGACATCTGAAGGACCAGGACAGACAGCCAAGAGGTGCACACGGTGTGACGTGGGGTGGCACTGGGTGGGGTGGGGAATGGAGGGGAAAGAGCTGTAGGGGGAGCTCAGGGAGGGCCTGGCCCAGGAGGGGACATTTTGAACACAGGCTGAATGAAGAAAAGGAGCCATGCAGGTACCTGGAGGGGTGAGGGGAAAGGGGCGTGTTCTAGAGGGAGGGAACCGTGCAACAGAAGAAAAAGGGGCAGGTCAGTGGGCTGCAGGGGAGAGCATGAGCGTGGGTTCTGAGGGGGTGGGGGCCGGGAGGGACTCGCTGGCCACAGTGAGGACTCCGGGTTTATTCTAGAATGATAGGGAGGCTTTAGAGGTTTTGTTTTAAAACGCTCCGCTGCAGCGAGGAGAACGGGATGCTTTCAGAGGCCCAGAGATGGAAGTGGGGAATTGTCAGCCTGCCGTAATCCTCCAGGTGAAGGATGCTGGGGGCCATAGCACCGTGGATTCTGAGCAAGCTTTGAAGGCAGAACGGGCAGGCTTCCTAAGGGTGGGAAGGATGAGCCAGCACTGTGGCCGTGCTGGGGACCCAGCCTCTCTGGCCCGACCCCAGAGGCTCATCACCGTGACCTCTGCTGTGTGCTGAGCCCCTGCTCTGCCAGGCACAGTGACCTCACTGCATCCCTTGTGCAGTGGGTCTCCCCAGCCGCATTCAGCAGGTGGGGGTGCAGAGACTCAGAGGGGAAGGGCCTCGCCAGGGTCAGGCAGCCCTAAGGGTTGGGGTCGTGCCCCCGTCCACCACAACACCAAACTAGGGTCCAGGGACCAACGGCCATCACAACTGGGAAGAGGTGCTGTTGGCATCTAATGCGTGGAGCCCCGGATGCTTATTCAACATCCTCCCACGCACACAGGAAGGGAAGTGATCTGTGCCAAGGTGACAGTGGGAGCAGGCAGAGGTGGTGGCCATTTTCCCCGTGACAGAGGCTGGTTCCTGGAAAACTGAACATGACATCCTTGTGGCTTTTCTTCTCCTTTTCAATCAGCCCAAGCATCTGAGTCAAGACCCCTCCTCTGCAGAGGGTCTCCAAGGGCCAGACATGTCCCCAGCCCAGTAACCTGCCGAGAACCTTCCATGGCTTCCACCGCCCATGGGGTGGGGTCCTGGTCCTGCTCCTCTACAAGGAAGCTCCTCCGAGCTCTGGACACCACTGGCCCCTCCAGGCTATAGCCTCACCACTTCCCTCTTGCTGCAGCCTCCTCTGCCCAGTCCACCCACACCAGGGGGTCACTCTTTCCCCGAATAGGCTGTAAGATCACACTCCCAAGTCTCTGGCTCACCAGCAGCGGACTTGAGGCTTTGTTGGTTCTC
This sequence comes from Mirounga leonina, assembly GCF_011800145.1. Lineage (NCBI taxonomy): Eukaryota > Metazoa > Chordata > Mammalia > Carnivora > Phocidae > Mirounga > Mirounga leonina. The sequence continues at coordinate 18,417,437 of NW_023270763.1, read as the reverse complement.
TCCAGGCTATGCTTCCTTCCTCTTTCAGTCTGTTTTTATCACGATGATTTCCTTTCTTTTACTGTCTTCTATATTTATCTTGCTGCTCTTTTTCTCACTTCTTGAGAGGGGTGTTCAGAACATTCCTTTTTCGTTTTTCTTCTTTCCTCATTTATAGATTCTAAGGCTACAAATTTTCCTCTAAGTATTATTTTAGCTGCACCCATAAGTTTTGATATGCACTTTTAATGTCATTCAGTTCAAAATTTTTTCTAACTTTTCCACTCTGGTTTCTCTCATTGTCCCTTAGGTTATTTAAAAGTGTATTTCTTGGTCTCACCAGTCATGTTTTTGTTTTTGTTTTTGTTTTTACTTTTTTTTTTTTTAAGATTTTGTTTATTTATTTGAGGGAGAGAGACAGAGGGAAAGCACAGAGGGAGACAGCAGACTCCTCACTGAGTGGAGAGCCCGATGTGGGGCTTGATCCCAGGACCCTGAGATCATGACCTGAGCTGAAGGAAGACGCTTAACCAACTGAGCCACCCAGGTGCCCCAAACCCAGTGATGTTTTTGAAAAACTTTGGAATGGCCACTTCTGTCTTTCCAATGTGAAGAACTGCTCTTCATCCTTCCAAGTCCAGTTTGAGTGATCCCTCATCTGTGAAGCCTTCCCTGGACACTCCCTCCACACCACTTCAGACATATAATTAGTAGTTGCTTCCTGTCTGCTCCCATGGCCCTTTGTACAGACCATCATTGTCACACTGTCAGGCACACAGTGGTGTATCTGTCAAGACCTTTTTGGTTTCAAGTGAAAGAAAACGAATCCAAACAGGCTGAAACCAAAAGGGAACTTATTTCCTCATTTCACTAAAAAGTCTGGCTTTCAGGCACAACTGGATCAAGGGGTCCTGATGCCTGATGATTCAATTCATGTCATGAGTCACTTCCTGTATGTTGATTCTATTCCATTCTGAGGCAAGTTCCTCCACTGTGGCATGATATATAAAGTAGCTTCAGATGGCATATCCTCTCTGCTCCGAGTCCAGTTTTTGCCCCAATCATCCCATCCAAAGTTCTCATTGGTTCTGACTGGATTAATTCATATGGCCTGCAGAATATAGTGGATTGGCTTCTGGCAGGGTCATGTGCTGCCCTGGGGAAGAAACTGAGCATGGAGGAGGGGTGACATCCCAGAAAAAAATCAGGATACAATTACCAGGATACAATTCTAGCATTTCCAATGTTGGAAAGCCCAAAATGAGGCAATGCTCTTATTCCTAACAACAACAACTGAAAGTCACTCTTACACTTGCCACATGCCATTATCCCAAGTGCCTTATTTTTAGTCCTGTGTATCCCTTCCCCACTGGACTTGGGACCTTCAACAGTAAAGAGAAGTTCTGTTCTATTTACCGAGAAAGATCAGAGGACACAGTGGAGAGAGGGGGGATGAGCAACTCCTCCTCGACCATCATCAGCCCACCCTCTGGACCTCGGAGGCTGGCACCCTGAGGCCAGGGCTTCGGCCCCAGAATCCCCCCGGAGGGAGCTCAGCAGAGGCCCCCGATGTGTGCAGTCACTCTCTGTCTTAGTCAGCTCGGGCTGCTATAACAAAACACCACAGACATCATGGCTTCAACAACGGACATTTCTTTCTCACAGTGTGGGAGGCAGGAAAGTCCAAGGCGAGGTGCTGGCTGATTCAGTTCCTGGTGAGAACCTGCTCCCTCGCTTATAGACGGCCACTTTCTTGCTGTGTCTTCACACGTTATTTCCTCCAAGCTCCCCAGCGTCTCGTCTAATAAGGACACTAATCCAATTCTCAATGACTTCCTTAGTGGCCCCATCTCCAAATACAGTTACACCTGAGTGAGGGTTTCAACGTAGGAATTTTCGGCGGGACACGAGCGTTCAGTCCATAGGGCTCACCTTCCAGGGTAAACCCTCCCACATCTTTCCAGAAATCAGAGTCACACAGACACTCAGGATGAAAGGAGCCTTCATGGCCCTGTGGTCCAACCACACGCTCAATCAATCCAACCATATACCCACATCAACAGGTGGCCAAGCCCTGGTTTGCATACCACCAGAGACAGGAAGCTCACTATCCCCCAGTGAGACAACTCTGACGGCACTGGTCTGAACCTAAAGGTCAGCTCTCAAGTCTCCCATCCTGGATCTTCTCTTCTTCACACTAAATACCTCGGCTCGCTCATGGTTTGCAGACCCTCTCCACACTCCCTCCCCCTGTCTTCTCGGTTCCCTCTTCTGAATATATCCCAATTTGCCAACATTCTTAAAATGAGGGCCCGGGGCACCTGGATGGCTCAGTTGGTTAAGCGTCCAAGCTCTTGGTTTGAGCTCAGGTCATGGTCTCAGGGTCATGGGATCGAGCCCCACGTTGGGCACCATGCTCAGCAGGGAGTCTGCTTGGGGTTCTTTCCCTCTCCCTCTGCCACTCCTCTTGCTTGAACGCTCTCTCTCTCTCTTTCTAAAATAAATAAATCTTTTTTGAAAAAAATGAAGGCCCAGAACTGGACATAGGCTGCTGGTGTGGCCATTGCAGTGAGGATAACCTCCTTTGTTCTAGGCATCACACTTCTATGAAGGCAGCCCTAGGGAGCTTCAAGTTTCTTTGGGCCGTGACCACACTCTTGAGTCTGAGAAAAGCCCCCAAACACATGTTACTTCAGTGATTCTAATCCTCATACCTGTGAAATTGACCATTTGACCTAAAGTAAAGCCACGACCCTCATCCTAGGTCAGTGTGTTTGGAAGGACCCCTACTCACAACTCCATAGATTTTTAATGCCTTCCCTCCTTGCTGTACCCTTCTCCCCAGCACACAGGTGCATTGTGACCTTCCTTTTGTTAATTTCCAAAATGGAATAGCTTTATTATTGTTCTCAGATTCCAGAAGTAATATATCACTTAAAAAATCAATACAGAGGGACGCCTGGGTGGCTCAGTCGGTTAAGCGTCTGCCTTCGGCTCAGGTCATGATCCCAGGGTCCTGGGATCGAGTCCCGCATCGGGCTCCCTGCTCCGCGGGGAGCCTGCTTCTCCCTCTGCCTCTCTCTCTCTCTCTCTCTGTCTCTCATGAATAAATAAATAAAATCTTTAAAAAAAAATAAAAAAATAAAAAATAAAATAAAAAAAAATCAATACAGAAAAGTACAAAAAAATTAGAAATAAAAACACCCATTACCTAGAAGTAACCCCGTTAACACTGGAGCCAGACTGTCCACGTTCCAATCCTGCCTCCAATTACTATGATCTACGCTCGTTGGCAAGTTGCTTAATCTCTTGCCCCTCTGTCTCCTCCGATCTAAAATGTGGATATTAAAACGTGGTCATGATAGCTTTACACAGTGCCTGTGAGATGGTAAGCTCCTTAAAAATGTAAACAATTCTGTTATCTTTGTTATGAATAATTGTATTCACCAGGGCCCTGTTTCTCTGGAGAGTCCTAATACAGATAAATCTGCCTTAGTCTGCTCAGGCTGCCACAACCAAATACCCTAGACTGGTGGCTTACACAGCAGAAATTTATGTCCTTGGAGTTCCAGAGGCTGGGAATCTCAGATCACAGACTCCCATGGTCGGTCTCCCGTGAAGGCCCTCTTCCTTCTTGCTGAGTCTGCACGTGGTGGAAAGAGAAAACCCTGGTGTCTCTTCTGGTTCTTAGAAGACCATGGTCCTATTGGATCAAGCCTCTAACTTTATGATTTTATTTAACTTTACCCCTGAAAGGCCCTGTCTCCAGATAGTATCACATTGGGAGTTAGGGCTTCAACACACGTATTTTGGGGGATGGCGGTGGGGGACCCAGTTCTGTCTGTAGCAGTAATATTAGTTTATGTAGAGGCTATTGGCTTTGCATGGAATGACCCTGCTCCACACTGCCTTCTTTTTGTGACAGCCACAGAGGTGAGCTGCATTTCCCCGAAGGCTCTTTCCCTCTGGCCACAGGGACTGGTCCAGGGATTGCCAGGTAACTCATGCTGAGCCACCATTGACCACAGATCCATGTGCAGACTGGCTCGAGAGGCAATCCAAAGCAACCCAATAATCCCCTGGGATTTTTCTGGCGGGAGTCCGTGGGAAGCACTGTTTTCCACTCCCACTGCCGAGCTGATGAGCTGGGAGTTCTGCTGAGCCCCTGTGGCAACCCGGAGCAGCTCCACCTTCTCTGCAGGAAATTCCCACTTTTGCTAAGCTTGCTTGATTTGGTTTTCTGGGACCGCAGCTGAAATAATCGTGTTAGTCATGGGCACTGAGTAATAAAATGTGTTTACTTTATTTTCTGGGATATGACAGCGATTTTTAGTTGCCTGCCCAGGATCAGTTCTATCCTTCTTCCTTGGTAACACAACCTGACGGCCGTCTAGCCATCAGTCAGGATTGTATCTACATCGATACCCACCTCTGTGTCTACACCCACATGTGTATCTAATTCTGCGCCTGCAATTATGAGTTCAGATGTGGGTTCAGTTGCACATACAGAGTCTCAAGTTGGCAGTGACCTAAATAAGAGAGGTTCCTCTCCCATGTCACAGTGTAGAGGTAGGTGCCCAGGGCTGAGTCACCCAGGGACCCACGCTCGCTGCTCTGTCCTCCCTAGGATTTGCCTTTGTCTGCATTGTCCAACATGCCCACCACCATGCCTGTATTCCAGGCAGCAGGAAAATGTACTTTATCTATTTGATTTATTTTATCTTATTATTTTATTTTACTATTATTTAGTGGCTTTAAACAACCATTTTTGCCACAGTCATCATGGATTCTATGGGTCAGGCATTTGGACAGGATGCAGCAAGGATGGTTTATCTCTGCTCTATGGTGTCCGGGACCTCAGCGGGGGAGATTGGAAGGCTGGGGGTGAGTTAACAGCTGGAGGCTGGAATCATCTGATAGCTCATTCACCTGCTTGTCTGGCACCTGGGTGGAGGCGACTCCAAGACCAGGACAGCTGAGCAGCGAACCTGCCATGACTTCTCTGAGTGGTTTGGGCTTCCTCACAGCATGGCTGCCTCAGGGCATGGACGTATTGCATGGCAGCTCAGGACACCCAGCAGGGGTTCTGGTGTGTTTGTTTGTTTGTTGTGAGAGGGGGAGGGGGTCCGAGAGAGAGAATCTTAAGCAGGCTCCACACCCAGCACGGGGCCAACGCAGAGCTCGATCTCACAACCCTGACATCATGACCTGAGCCAAAATCAAGAGTCAGACATTTAACCTACTGAGCCACCCAGGTACCCCTGTTTGTTTTTAAACTTAAAAATATTTTAAAGTATAAAGCACCTCCTTATAAAGGTATGGCTCCGAAACTGTACACGGCACTTCTACTCCCATGCCCTGATTTTCTCACTTGATGTATTATGCCTTTTGATTTTAAATAATAAGGGCTATCTATTTCTACTGTCACCAGTGTTTGTGGACAAATTATCCATTTTTAATATCTGCAGAGTATTCCATTTTATGGATCTTTTATAAATTATTAATTCAACCCTCTTTTCTGGTTCATTTCGACTTTGTCAGTATTTCTCATTGTATTTGGCATAACTTGCTTCACCAGTTTGGGTATACAAATAAACTGCTTTCTCTTTATGAGAGTCATTCAAGCTCCTTGTGTGGTTGGAAGTCACATTCAGATGCTGCCACAGAGGCCAGCTCTGGTGGCTGAAACGCTTCAGGGTTTATTTTCCTGTGTAATGTGAAGCCTGGAGGCAAGAAGCTGCCGACATGGGTGCATGGCCTGTGATATTAAGGCCAAGTTCTCTGTGATTCTCTTGGTCTTTTCTTTTGGTCCCCAAACAGCTGCTTGAGCTCCAGCCATCACATCTACACTTTAGGCAAGAGAAAGGAAGAAAGGAAATAAGGGAGGGGCCAAAGGGTGCTCTCAGGAGTTCTGTCTGAACACTCCCATCACTAGCTGCAAGGGAGGCTAGGAAGTGGTCTGTTAGCTGGGTATGTCAATGTCCAGAATTATACCTCACTTCCGAGCTGAGGACGAAGGGCAGGATGGAAGATTGGAGCCAACTGGTGGTCGCTGCCATTTGTTTTGTAGTAGGTATTGGAGCCTCACATTTATCCTGTAAGCTCTACATACTGAGGCATTCCTCCTGCAAATACCATCAACCCTCTGCCCAAGAGTTTATTTTTGGCTGCGGGTGCACATGGTTGGCTATCTGGAAGTGCCAGAGTTATGCCCCTGGAAGTGGCCCTCTACTCATGACAGTTGGGGTCTGAGGTCTTAGTGAAGAAATACCCCAGTTTCCTTGTTCCGTATGTGGGACAATTTGGAAGAATGTTCTACACTGTCTCCCAGAGTCCTTGGTGGGATTATTAGGCTCCAGTCGCCTACAGCAGCAATCTCCTCTTTAAAGCACCCTTATTGGCTTCCTTCCCTGTCCTGCCTCACTTCCCTCCTCCCCTACAAGTGTTACTGAGATCACCTTCCAAATCCACTACTTGCACTTAAATCCTTATCTTATAAATTGTTTCTGGGAAACCCAACCAAGACACCCCTCATCCTCAAACAGCAGTCAGTGTAATCAATGGCTGGGGGATCTGATCAGCTCATCAGGGAGCTTAGTTTGGGGACTAGATTTACAAAATCCTAAGACATTCTTACTGTCTTTTTGAATAACACAGCTACTGGTCCAGAGCCTGATACAAACCAGAGTCTTTAAAGTAGGATGATCATATCCCTTCTGTGTTATTCATAACTGAGGATACTATTTATTCATTTTCCTTTATATTCAGCCATTGCTCTTGAAATGAACCCACTGTATCAAGATAACTGAGTGAAAAGGGGGTTCCCAATCTCAGCCACATGTGGTCCTGTCATGACCCTCTAGATGTTGCTTTCCTTTCAGGTGACTTCCTAGGGAAATACCTCCTGCCCTGCTTTGGCTGTGACCCTTAGCAGACCGTTTGATCCATCCGAGGAGCCCCACAATGTTGGACCTCAAAAGGGAATGGATGAGGAAGGAGGGGTCTGAAAGAAATTTTAAAGACCTAAATAAGTGGAGAGCTAGTCCATGTGCATGAATTGGAAGACACAGTATTTTTAAAATAGCAAATCTCCCCAAATTGATCTGTAGATTCAGCACAATCCTTGTCAAATTCTTAGCAGGTATTTTCACAGAAATTAATAAGCTAATCCTAAAATTTTTATGGAAATGCAAAAGACCCAGAATAGCCAAAACAATTCTAGAAAAACAGAACAAAGTTCGATGACTTTCATTTCCCAATTTCAAAACTTACTATGAAGCTATAATTAAGACAATGTGGTAATGGCTTATGGATAGAATTAAAACAATGAAACAAAACAGAGAGTCCAGAAATAAACTCACATATTTAGAGTCAATTAATTTTCAAAATAAGTGCCAAGGTAATTCAGTGGGGGAGAGGATAATCTTTTCAACATATCACGCTGAGACAATTGGATAGCCACAAGCAAAAAGATAAGTTTAGATCATTATCTCACACCATACACAAAAATTAGCTCAAAATAAATCATATTCTGAACATAAGAACTAAAACAATAAAACTGAAAGAACAAAACATAAAAGTGATCTTTGATATCTCGAGTTAGGCATAGTGTTCTTAGATATGACACCAGAAGTGCAATTCACACACACACACACACACACACGCACACACACAGATTGGTAAATTAGACTTCGATAAACTTAAAATGTAGGGAACTCCAACAATTAGTCTTTCCACTGAAGCAACCATTAAGCTGGCAAAAGCAGTCAGAATCAACTTCTTTGGCACTCTGGAATCTGATCAAAGCCATACGGCAACCAGGGGAGTGCTTAATAAAGACGGAAACTGCTAATCTTCAGTAAAAAAAAAAAAAAAAAGTGTTGTAGCATTTTTGCTTATCCGTCTGCCATCTCTCATTCCCCAAATCAGTGGTGGCTATGGAACAGTAACTACATTTTTGGTGCCACTTGCTGGTATCAGAAAGGGCAATGCAGATCTAGTTTTCAAAAAATTATAGTTGTGCATTTTGACCTGTCTGGTAGTTTACTGAGGTATCAGCTCAGGCATTTGTTTTGTCTCCACTGAAATTCTCTCAGGACTGGAGCTGCTTCCTAGATGGTAGCTGTAGAAATAATTTAAAGACATATACTACCCAACTGGAGCATGGGATGATGGGCAGAGCAAACAGCAGATTGACAAAAAAACCTGGAAAGGAGGAGACTGAGGAGGAAAATACAAGGTCTTTGAAGGGCTTCCACATATATGAGGGAATCTGGAGGGTAATGCATATGCCCAGTGCTGAATGCATGAAAAGAAAAAAGAATCTAAGAGGACCCTAGGTTTATACCCCTGGCTGATCTTTGAGCTCTTCACAAACAGGTGAAAAGCTAAGACAGAGTTGTAGTCAGCTTGCCTAAGTATTAAGAAACGTCCCGGCTCAGAGCCAATCTATAAAGATTGAGAAAATGTTTTTGTTCTATTTTCATTTTGGCTCCAGGTATTTATGGACATCTCTATCAGATCACTGGCTGACTGCTGAGATAATGGAACAGAGACTTCAATGAACATACATGACAAAGAATACAGTATTTGCAAAAAATAGATCAGAAAAGTCACTAAATAAATGGGTGGTTGTGTCTCACAGCAAGCAACAAAATCAGTCCCTGCTGGGGCAGAAGGGTAGGGGAAAATCTGATTTCCAGAGTAATCACATTATAATATTCAAAATGTCCAGTTTTCAACAAAAACATATAAGGCATACAAAGAAATAGGAATGCATGGTGCATTCACAAGGGAAGAAAAAAAATAAAGAAATTGACAGAACTGTCCCTAAGGAAGTCCATGCATTGGACTTACTAGACAAAGATTTTAAGCCAGTTGTCTTAAATATACTCAAAGAGCTAAAGAAAACCATGGATGAAGAACTAAGGAAAACCAGAATGATGCATGAACAAATAGAGAATATCAATAAAGAGATAGAAATTATATAAAAGAATCAAATAGAAATTCTGCAGCTGAAAAGCAAATACTGAAATAAAAAATTTACCATAGGAGTTCAACATCAGATTTAATGCAGGCAGTTGAAAGAATCGATGACTGGAAGATAATAAATGGAAATTACCCAATTGGAAGTGCATAAAGCAAAAAGAGTGGAGAAAAATTAACAGAACCTAAGGGACTGGTGGGATACTATTAAGTATGTCAACATATGCATTATGAGAGTCTCAGAAGCAGAGAAGGGGCCAGAAAAAAAATATTTGAAGAAATAATGGCCAAAAACTTCCCAAATGTGATGAAAAACATGAATCTACACATCTACATAGCTAAGCAAACTTCAACTGGGATGAATGCAAGAAAGTATACATCAAAACACATACAATCAAACTCTTGAAAGACAAAGAGAATTTTGAAAGCAGAAGAGAAAAGTGACTCATCCCATATAAGGGATCCTCAATAAGATTAATAGCCAATTTCTCATGAGAAACCATAGAAGCCAGGAAACAGTGGGATGCCATAATTAAAGAGCTAAAAGAAAAACTGTCAACCAAGAATTCTATATCTGGCAAAACTATCTTTCCAAAATGAAGAAGAAATTAAAACATTCCAAGATAAGCAAGAGTTGAGGGAGTTTATTGCTAGTAGGTCTGTCCTATGATAAATGCTAACAGAGTGTTTCAGGCTGAAACAAAAGCATGCTAGAAAGTAACTCAAAGCCATATGAATAAGTAAAGAATACCAGTAAAGGTAAATACACAAATAAGTGTAAAATCCAGTATTATTATATTTTTGGTTTGTAAGTCTCCTTTTTGTTTCCCATGAGACTTAAAAGATACATGCATATGTAATAATTTTAAATCAATGTTAATGGGCACATAATATATAACAATGTAATTTGTGACAACATAAAAGGGTGGGAGATAGAGCTGTATAGGAGCAGAGTTTTTGTATTCCATTGAATAGATTAGTATCTATTCCAAGTAGATTATTGGTATCAATTCAAAGTAGATTATTATAAATTTTGTATTATAATTGTAATCCCCCAGAGAAACCACTGAGAAAATAGCTAAAATATATACAGAAAGGAAATGAGGAGGGACTCAAAATGGCATACTAGGGGAAAAAATCAAACACACACACAAAAAAACAGTAATAGAAGAATTGAGAAATAAAAAAAAATATGACATATAAAACAATAACAAAATGGCAGAAGTAAGTCCTTCCTTATCAGTAACTACTTTAAATGTAAGTGAATTAAATGCATAGATCAAAACACAGAGACTGACAGAATGGATAAAAAACATGGTCCAACTTTATGTCGTCTACAGGAGACTCACTTTATATCCAAAGACACAAATAGGGTGATAGTGAAGGGATAAAAGAAGAAATTCCATGCAAATAGTAACCAGAAGAAAGCTGGAATGAACATAATAATATCAGTAAAATAGGCTTTAAGTCAAATTTTTATGAGAGACAAGGACATTATATGTTAATAAAAGTGTCAATTTATCAAGAAGATATAATAATTATAAATATATATGCACTAACCAACAGAGTCCCAAAATAAATAAAACAAATGTTCACAGAACTGAATGGGAAAATACAGTTTACAGTAATACTTGAAGACTTCAGTAACCCACTTTCAATACTAGATAGAACATCTAGACAGAAAGATAATAAGGAAACAGAGGATTTGAACAACACTACACACCAACTAGACCACACATTTATAGAACATGCCATCCAACCACAGTGCACATGAAACATCCTCCGTGATAGACCATATGTTAGGCCACAAAACATGTCTCAATAAATTTTAAAAGATTGCATTTATACTAAGTATCTTCTCTAGTGCTCGCTTCGGCAGCACATATATACTAAGTATCTTCTCCAACCACAATGGAATGAAGCTTGATATCAATAACGGAAGGAAAACTGGGAATTTCACAAATACGTGGAAATTAGACAACACACTCTTAAACAACCAATGAACAAAAGAAGAAATAACAAGGGAAATTAGAAAATATTTAAGGATGAATGAAAATGAAAACACAACATACCAAAATGTATGGGATGCTGTGAAAACAGAGCTAAGAGGGAAATTTGTAACTGTAAATGCCTTCATTAAAAAATAAGAAAGACTACAAATCAGTAACCTAACTGTACACCTTAAGGAACTAGAAAAAGAAGAGCAAATTAAACCCAATGCTAGCTGAAGGAAGGAAATAACAAAGATTAGAGTGAGACAAATGAAATTAAAAATAGAAAAACAATAGAGAGAATCAACACACTAAGAGTTATTTCTTGAAAAAAAATCAAAATTGGCAATCCTTTGGCTGGACTAAGCAAAATCAAAAGAAAGAGAGAAGAAAGAAATTCAACTCAGTGAAATGGAAGTAATGGGGATATTACTACCAATCTTACAGAAATAAAAAGGATTATAAGAGAATACTATAAACAATTGTATGCCAACAAATTAGATAACCTAGATGAAATAGACAAATACCTAGAAAGACAAAATTACCAAAACTGACTCAAGAAGAAATAGAAAAATCTAAACAGATATGTAAGAAGTAGAGAATTGAATCAGTAATCAAAAGCTTCCTAATGACAATGACAAAAGTCTAGAGTCAGGTGGCTTCACTGGTAAGTTCTACCCAATATTTAAAGGAGAATTAACTCCAATCCTTCTCAAACTCTTCCCCAAAATAGATGAGGAGGGAACATTTCTTTAATCATTCTGTGATACCAGAACTAGATAAAGACACTGGAAGAAAAGAAAACTATGGATCATACCAAAAAATGAAACAAATAATAGGAAAGAAAGAAAGAAAGAAAGAAAGAAAGAAAGAAAGAAAGAAAGAAAGAAAGAAAGAAAGAAAGAAAGAAAGAAAGAAAGAAAGAAAGAAAGAAGGAAAGAAAGAAAGAAAGAAAAAGAAAGGAAGGAAGGAAGGAAGGAAGAAAGAAGAAAGAAAGAAGTGAAAGAGGAAGAAGGCAGGCAGGCAGGAAGGAAGGAAGGGAGGGGGGGGGGATGAACAAACACTATGGACAAATATTCTTTATGAATATAAATGCAGATTTCTCAACAAAATATTAGGAAACTGAATCCTACTGCATGTTAAAAGGATTATATACCATGACCAAACAGGATTTATCCCAGGTATGCAAGGGAGGTTCAACATAAGAAAATGAACCAATGTATCACACCACACTAAAAAAATTAAGGGAAAAAAACGCATGATCATCTCAACTGATGCAGAAAAAGCACTTGACAAAATTCAACACCTTTTGTGATAAAAACACTCTGCAAACTAGGAATAAAAGAGACATCCCTCAACATGATTGTTGTTATATATGAAAAAACCACAGCTAACATCACACTCAATAGATGAAAGACTGAAATCTTTCCTCCTAAGATCAGAGCAAGGATGCCCACTTGTACCACTGCTATTTAACATTGTACTGAAGGTTTTAGTCAGAGCAATTCAGCAAGAAAAGGAAATTGGAAAGGAGGAAGTAAAACTACCTCTATTTATGACCAACATAATACTATATCTAGAAAATACTTAAGGATCCACAAAGAAATTATTAGGGCTAATAAACTAATGAAGCAAAAGTCCAGGGTGCAAGATCAACTACAAAAATTAGCTGTGTTTCTTTACACTAGAGCAATATGAAAAGGAAATTAAGAAAACAATTCCATATGCAATGCCATAAAAAAGAATAAGATAGTTGGGAATAGATTTAACCAAGGAGGTGAAAGACATACACACTGGAAACTACGAGACATTGCTGAAAGAAATTAAGGATCTAAATAAATGAAAGAATATCCCATGTTCATGGAAGAATTAACATTGTTAAGATGGCAATATTCCTCAAAGCGAATTATGGATTCAATGACATCCCTATCAAAATCCCAAAAGCCTTTGGTTTGCTCAGAAATGGAAAAGTTGATCCTAAAATTCATATGGAATTATAAAGGACCCAGAACACCTGAAACGGTCTTTAAAAAGAACAACAAAGTTGGAGGACTCAAACTCCCGATTTCAAAACTTAGTGCAAATCTACAGTAATCAAAACAGTGTGATACTGACATAGGGTAGAAATAGAGATAAGGGCGCCTGTGTGGCTCAGTTGGTTAAGCAGCCAACTCTTGATTTCAGCTCAGGTCATGATCTCAGGGTCCTGGGATTGAGCCCCATGTCAGGCTCTGTGCTCAGAGGGGAGTCGGCTTAAGGATTCTCCCTCTCTCTCTCTCCCTCTGCCCCTCCCCCCCCCACTGACACACCTGCACTCTCTCTCTCAAATAAATAATCTTAAAAAAAAGAAATATCAATGGAATTGAATTGAGAGTCCAGAAATAAATCTATGCATAGATGGTCAATGATTTTTGACAAAGATGCCAAGACAATTCAGTGGCAGAAAGAACAGTCTCATCGGCAAATGATATCGGGACAACAGACTATCTACACACAAAAGAATTAATTTGGACCCTTATCTCACATCATATACAAAAATTAATATAAAATGTATCATAGACCTAAATATAAGAGCTAACACAATAAAACTCTTAGAAAAAGACATGGGTAAATCTTCATGACCTTAGATTTAGTGATGGATTCTAGGTATGATGCTGAAGCATGAGCAGCAAAAGAAAAAGGACATAAATTGTACTTCATAAAAATTAAAAACTTTTGTGCATCAAAGGACATTATCAGGAAAGTGAAAAGGTAAACCACAGAATGAGAGAAAATATTTGCAAATTATGTATCTGATAAGGGTCAGTATCAAGAATATATAAAGAGCTCTTATAACTCAACAACAAAATGACAAACAACCTGTCTTTGTCCATTCAGGGTGCTATAACACAATACAGTTGATTAGGGGGCATATAAACAAAAAAACAATTGATTTCACATAGTTCTGAAGACTGAGAAGACCAAGATCAGCAGATTGATGTCTGGTGAGAGCCCGCTTCCTGGCTCATAGACCACCTCGTCCTCACATGGTCGAAGAGTTCAATTATCTCTCTGGGGTCTCTTTTAAGAGTACTAATCCCATTCGTGAGGGCTCTGCTCTTATGACCTAATCATCTCTCAGAGTCCCCACCTCCATTACCATCACGTTAAAGTTTAGAATTTCAACATATGATGGGGGGTGTGTGACCCAAATATTCAGCCTATAGCATAGCACAATTTAAAAATGGGCAAAGGATGGGGTGCATGGGTGGCTCAGTTGGTTGATTCTTGATTTCAGCTCAGGTCGTGATCTGAGGGTCATGAGATGGAGCCCTGCATCTGGCTCCATGCTGAGTGTGGGAGCCTGCTTAAGATTCTCTCTCTCCCTCTCCTTCTGCCCCTCCCCCCACTCACATGTGCTCTTTCTCTGTCTCTAAAAAAAAAAAAAAAAAAATTAAAAAAATGGGCAAATAACTTGAATAGACATTTCTCCAAAAGAATATACAAATGACTACCAAGTAGATGAACAGATGTTCAGCATAATTAGCTATTAAGGAAATGCAAAGCAAAACCACAATGAGATACCACTTCATACCCACTAGGATGTCTATAGTAAAAAAAAAAAAAGTGTTACCAAGGATGTAGAAAAATTGAAATTTTCATACACTGCTGGTGACAATATAAAATGGTGCAGCTGCTTTGGAAAACAAACCATCAGCTCTCAATGAATTACACATAGAATTATCAGAAGACCCAGCAATCCAATCCTGGTTATATACCCCGAAGATCTGAAAATGCATGTCTGCACAAAGATTTGCATGGAGATGTCCAATGCAGTATTACTTATGATAAAGACAAAGTGAACATAATCCAAATATCCATCAGCTGATGAATGGATAAACCAAATGTGGCATATCAATCGGATACATTGTTGCAATATTATTACATTACATTACATTACAATATTATTGCAGTGGAATGTTATTCAGCAACACATATGAATGAAGTGCACGCTACAACATGGGTGAATCTCAAATACGTTACACTAAATAAAAGACACCAGACACAAAAGGCCACACACACGATTCAATTTATATGAAATACCCAGAAAAGGAAAAGGAAATCAGTACCGACAGAAAGATTAGTTGGGCCAGGAGGGGGAATGGGATTGATTACAAATGGACACAAGGGATCTGTCTGGAAATGTTCTAAAACTGGGTCGTGGCAAGGGTGGTGGAACAACTCACTAAAAACCATTGACTTGTGCATGTTCAGTGGCTCCCATTTATGCTATGCAAATTATACCTTTAATAACGCTGTTAAAATAAAAATAAAAAAGAGGAAATGAGTTGAAGGAGGGGTTCTTTCAATTATTTTTTTCCCAGTAGGTCTTTGGCTGAAATGCAAATTTAACCACTTCCTCCCCATTGACCAGCTCTGAATACTAGTGGGGGCTGGGGGGTGTCGAGAGATCTTATCACACCCTCCTTCCGGGACCTTGGGGGCCACGCCTGCGAGCCATGCCCAGACCCAAAGAGCACCCTCAAGGGATCCTTCTCTCAACACAGATCTGTTTCTGAGGGGACTCATGGTCACCCCCATGGACATGGCAGCTCTTTAGTTTCTACCTCCAAAAGTATTTACTTTTTAAACACAAAGGGTTGAGTGGCTCCTGCTGTCCCCCAACCACTCCCCAGGTTAGGGCCTGAGCACTCTCTTGAAAATGTACATTGGATTAAGCCACTCCTCTGATGAAAACCTCAGATGATTTCCAATATCCCTTGGAACCAAATCTAGTTTCCTTGCTGTCCTGTGGGGTCCCACACGGTGTGTGTGTGCGCACCTCCTTGTATTCCTTTGCTTGGTCGCTCTGTTCCACCGTACCACGTCCAGGGTCCTGGACCCAGCCCCCTTCCTTCCTGCCTCGGCGCCTTTGTACTTACAGTGCCTTCTGCCTAAAATGTTTCCACGATGGCTAGGTCCTTTCTGTCATCCAGCATGCCCTACATGTTCCTGCCTTGACCTCTCATCGGTTTTCTAGGACACTTAGTACCCTTTGCAATTCGTTTGCCCATTACTTCTTTTTGTCTGTCTCTCTCCATCAGAATACAGGCCGCCCGAGGGCTGTCACTTGTGTATATTTCTGTGGGGTACCCCCAGTACATAGCCAAGGGCTTGCTCAGTATTGGTGGGCAGAATGCAGGGAGGGGAGAGTTGCTGGCCTGCTAGGCGGGTGGATAGAGGGTGGATGAGTGGATAGGTAGGGGAATGGGTGGGTGGAGGGAATGGTAAGGAGGCAGGCAGGCACGTGGAAGGGAGGCAGGAGGGATGGAATATCCTCGGGTTAACATACATCCAAAAGCAGTGTGGTGAGCGATCAAGAATATGTGCTCGGGAGCCCAAAGTCTGAGTTCAAATCCCAACTCTGCCACTCACCAGCTGTGTGACCTTGGACAAGTCATTTGCCCTCTCTGAGCCTTACTTTCCTTCTCCGTAAAATAGGGATGAGGACGATGATGAGGTTTTTTAAAAAGATTTATTTATTTAGCTAGGCAGAGGGAGAGGGTGAGAGAATCTCAAGCAGACTCCGTGCTTAGCACCCAACGTGGGACTCCATCCTATGACCCTGAGATCATGACCTGAGCCAAAACCAAAAGGCAGATGCTTAACCGACTGCGCCACCCAGGAGCCCCCAGTGATGAGTTTTAAGCAAGATGATGTATCTTTAAAGGCCTTAAAAACCCTGGGACAGGGGCGCCCAGCTGGCTTACTTGGTGGAGCATGAGGCTCTTGATCTCAGGGTTGCGGGTTTGAGCCCCATGTTGGGTGTAGAGATTACTTAAAAAATAAAATAAAATTTTTTAAAAAAGAAAACAATCCTGACACAGAGTAATCTCTCAGCAAATATTAGCTCCATTGTACTTTTCCTTTTCTTGATCGTTTAACCACTCAGATTCCTCTGCACGGTATCATAAAACTTACCCTGAAGATCAAGAGAAAGAAAAGACAAACAAAAGCTGGCTTCCTCCCAACATTGGTTCTCCAGAGAACATGAGATATTTCAGCAGTGGGGAAGAGAATTTCTATAGGGCAAACATCCTTCAAACCAGCCACAGGGGAATTTGTACCCAGTTCCTCAAAAACAGCTAGAAAAAAAAAAAAAAATAGAAGAAATAAGTAGCAAGATGCTTTCTCTTTTTCTTTGGAGTGGTCATGTGGGTTAGCTGCAAATTGCTTCCCAAAAATGAGTCAGCTGGGGAGAGATGCCATGTGCATTTGAGCCAGCCTGTATCATCATCCCAACAGCACAAAGTAGCCCCCAGGCCCCTTGGTAACATTCTGTCCAGGTTTGGACCCATTTTCACAGCCTGGTGCAGGCTTAGGAATGAGATACACCCAGGATCAAATCTCTGCATGTCACTTCTTAGCTTGAAGTCACTTCTTAGCCTCTTAGTGATGTTTCACTTCTCTGAGCCTTGTTTTCTCCATCTGTAAAATGGGAATAGTCTTGTTTGCCTCACAGGGTTTGTGGGATAAAATGAGATCTGTAGGTGCCTAAAAAATGCAAGATCATAACAGTAGTGATGGTAGTTAACTTCTCTTACTCTCTCTCTGAGCCTGCTGGGCATGAGTTCGCTGAATTTTCTCTCCTGATTTCTTAAACATCTGCTGGAGAGAGACATCTGACCCTTTCATGGGCCCCTCTGGCTTGTGAGCAAGATGAAAACTCTCGAGAGTGTCTTTTCTCATGTGCTCATAATGGCTGCCCTCTCCCCTTGGCTAGGCATCCCCGCTTGACAGATGGGCAAAAAGAGGCATTCAGAGAGCTGACGGGAGGTGCCGGAGGGACTGTCTTCTCAAGGGCATGGACACAGGGTCTTGCTCCCTGCAGCCCTGGAGCAAGCTAAATTCAAAGGAAATGGGGTCAGAGGAGTTTGGGAGGGGGTTCCGAACTCAGACCCCTCCTGGGTCAGGCAGGCAGTGTGCCTGCGTGAAGCGTGGGACCTTGGCGGGCCTCTGCCCTGGGCCCTCCGTCTTCTCTCTGAGCTGAGAGTTGGACCCTGAGGACCGCCGGGGCCCCCCTGGGTCCACTTACACCACCCCTGCACCCCTCTGAGCCTTGGCATGCACATCTGCGGGAAGCGGTGGCTCGCAGGCCCTGCCTGCCTCTCTCTCCTTGGTCATGACCCTGAGGCCTGGGGAGCTGATGTCAGCCATCCGCAAGAGGCCATATCACCCAGGTGGCCCCAAATGTCTTCCTAGCGGGTGACCTTTAGTGATCGGAGGGCTCTGTCCTGGGGGCCGGCCCCGTCCCACAGCTTTCTCACTCGGCCGGGGAGGGGCCAGCGGCTGTGTGGGCAGGGCCTGCGGGGAGCTGCTCACCACATCCTCCTCTTCCTCCATACCCTGCACACGCGGCCGCGGGGCAGCCACACTCTGACAGACCCACTGGTGCCTCTCTGCCGAGTGACCCACGGGCTCGGGGTCCGACTGTTTGCCGGCTCCTCCCCGAGCGTGACTGACAGCCACACGGCCGTCTGTCTGCCTGCCTGCCTGTCTGTCTCTCTGGGTGTCTGCCTGGCAGGCCACCTGCTGGTTGGCTTGACTTCCCCTGTCTGTCTGTCTGTCTGCCTGCCTGCCTGCCTGCCTGCCTGCCTGCCTGACCAGCCCTTGTGGCTGTGTGTCCCCTCCCTGGCGCAGCCGAATGGTCCCTTACCCCAGCCTCTGCCTTCTGTCTGCGCGTGGCCTTGCTGGGATGTGACCCACCGTTGCCTTCCCACCGCCCCCCCCCCTCCCCAGCTGGCTCCCTCTGTGTGGCCTGCCTGCCTGGAGCCCGGCTGCCATCCATTGGGGTGACAGGTCGTATGCTTGTCTGGCGGGTGACTGGGGCAGGCTGTGGGTCCCCACCCCCTAGCCCTGCTGGTTCCTTCTCTCATCCCCCACCCCCACGCTGAGCCTAGCTGCCGCCCCCTGGTAGCCCACTGGATTGCCCCGAGCACACAAGGGATTTCTGAGGGAGAAGCTGGAACAGCAGGTAACTCGGCTCCAGCCACGGTTCTTCGCGGGGGCCTGGCCCCTTCTCTGCCCAAGGTGGGAGGACACGGAGGGGTTTCGCGCCCTTAGCATAGCTGGGACAGTGAGACGAGCAGAGCTGGGGCTGGGGTCTCCTGTTCAGCCCAGCGCAGGATGACTGCAGGATCCCTCTGTGGGTCTGCAGGGGGCCTGGAGGCAGGGCCATGGCTGAGAGACCCCCTGAGCTGTCTGTGGAAACCAGCCTCCAAAAGGCAGGTGGTGGGGAAAGAAAGCTGGTCCCAGACCAGACCTGATGCCTCAGTCACCGTGGTTCTGGGCAGCTGAGCAGGGCAGAGTGGGCAGGGGTGAGACGATGAGATGGTGTGGCACTTCTAGGGGGCCCAGTTTTGGGGGGAGGGGCAGAGATTTTGTGCCGGGTCCCATGTGTTAGCTTCTTTATGTCATCTAACTCCTCAAAACGGGTTGGTGTACCCATTTCACGGAGAAAGAATGGGGGCCGGCTCTGAGAGGTAGAGTGATTTTCCCAAGGTGACTCACCAGTGCCAAGCAGGGTGGGCAGGCGACTCGGAGGCTGGCCCTGTCCTCCACACTGTCTCTTCCTCACGAAAGCCCAGGGGATGGGCCCACGGAGGAGGGGGAGCAAGGGGTCAGGGGGAGGCTGAGCCTGGAAGCATGGGTTGAATTTTGACGTGTGGAAAGGAGGGGAAGGAAGGAGCCGGCAGACACTTTCCTGGCAGAGCAGCTGGGTGAGTAAAGGCCTCTGGTGGGAACATTGGACCCGTGGAAGGAATGGCCAGTGTTGCCCAGTGGGAGCAGCAGACCCAGGGCAGGGGGCATTACAAAGTCAGGGGCTGCTCCTGGGAAGACATCTGCATTCCCCTGGGGGAAAGCGTGGGGGTTTTAGAAGCACATGGTGGAGTGGGGAAAACCTGGCGGGTTCAAAAGTCAGCCATGCGACTCCCTAGCTGGGGGGATGTGGGCAAGTCTCTGGGCTTCATCCAGCCTCGTGGAGGCTCAGTTTTCTCATCTCTAAAATGGGAATGAAGGCAGTTCCATCTTCATGGGGCTAGTTGTGACGATTGGAGGGCATAAAAATATGAAAGTTGGAGGTCTCCCACGAAAGCAGCTTGTAACCACAAGGAACCTGGAGCCCATGGCGAGAAGGGCCAGTCTCCAAAAGCAGAAGAGGGTGCACGGACACATTCGAGAATCTGCAGTCCTCCCTCCTGCAGCCTCCATGGTTCTGGTCCTCCCCGCACCAGGGCTCAGTACGCTGCTGACACCTGAGGGTCTCCCACCATCCTTACAACATCAGCTGAGGCTGAGGGCCTCATTCAGCCCATTTCACAGATGAGGAGATTGAGGATCCCAGATCACCTGTGCCCACGAGATGCAGAGCTGGGTTTGGACCCCCAGTCAGCTTGATGGCAGGGCCATACCTGCTGGGCAGGGTAGCATAAAAGCAAGACTCATCGTCTTGAGGGCCATTACCTGCTCCCCGTGGTGGTCTCAGCAGAGTTCTACCCACTCCACACCTGGCAGGGTGTCTGGATCCTCACCACCCCATGGGGGAGGGAACTAAGAGCCCTCATGTTAGGAGAACCAAATCCAGGGCCAGGAGAGGTGGGGTGAACAAGACAAAGGCTGAGCCCTGGGCTCCCACCTGCCCAGTGAGGGGTGGGGGTGAGGGTTGGAGACCATAGGCTTGTGGGCAGTGGGTGGGGGCAGATGGAGGACGTGGAAGGGGGGAAGACCACCTCTCTCTCCCTGGCACCTGATAAATGAATGAAAGGAAGGAGGCATCCGTGATTCCAGGGAGGAGAGCCAGTGCCTTGGGAATCCCCACAGGCAGGAACGATGGCTGGGAGGTCTCTGTGGTCGGGTGTGGGGCGTGGGACCCGGCGTACCAACACATGGCCAATGGCGATTTGGGGCTTTGGAGTCAGCCAGGACGGGATGGAGACCCAGCTCCACCCCATGGTACCTGTGTGACCTTGAGTGCCGCGCAAACTCCCTGAGCCTCACTTTCCCCATCTGTAACATCCATTTCGGGTGTGTTGGGAGGTTTTATTCTACCCGTGTTTTGGGGGGTAACTGCTGTGCAGCAGGTGCTGTCCCAGGTCCTGGGGATTCAGTGGCGCAGACAGACAGGGCCAGCGCCATGAGGAGGGGAAGCAGGCTTAGCCCTGGCTCACAATTACAGTTTACATGAAGTGTTGTTGGTAACAGTCGTCTTGTTATTTGCTAGAACACAGGGCATGGTGTCTGGCTCACCCTAAGCCCTCAGGAAATGATAGCTCATATGGTGATTCTGCTCTCTCTTTCACAGCTGGGGAAACTGAGGCTCAGAGAAAGGTAGGGTTTTCAGGGTCACCCAGGGAGTCTGTCACAAGCAGAGGGAAAGCAGCTGTGAAGACAGGAGGAAAAAACACTTCAAGGAGGAGGGTCTTCTGCCCCCCCAACCCCTTCCTCCCCTGTCTTTGCCCTCTAGTACACCCTGAAATGTGGGGGTGGGGCCGGGGGGAGCAGAGAGGGGCCCCACCCCCACCCATGGCTCACAGGTGTGACCGCCCCCACTCCTTGCCCTGGCGCCTGGCCAAAGGGACTTTTTACGACAGCTCATATGCAAGATCTGAGTAAACCTGGAACTTCTGAAACATCCTGAGAATATTCCCCAGGGTGCAGGCAGGGGCCCTGCTGATGCCCCCCAATGGCTGGGACACTTGCATCCTGCTGGTCCCCCTCACCCAGCCCCCAGGAGGGGTCCGGCCACCCGAATGGTCCCCAGGGCAAGCACACCAACCTGGCTCCCTGCTCAGGCCCTGGTGCTTCCTTACTGTGTGACCGTAGGCAAGGCGCTGGGCCCCTCTGGGCTTCTCCTTTCCTCATCTGCCAAGAGGGCTTGAGCATGTAGATTGGGACCAGGGCCTGCAGAGCTTCTCCAGTATGAATCCATAACACTCCACCCACTTTGGTCAGGCTGGTGGGGTCCTGCTGGGTGGGGGAGGGGGAATAGAGGGCAGGCCGCCAGCCCTGTCCCAACCCCCCACCTCGGGGCCGGGGCCGCAAGCATCCTTTCTTTCTCTGCCTTCCAACCAGCCCGTCCTGGGTCCTGGTCTGGGGGAGAAGGGGCTGGAGGGACGGGTGGCTAGAGTTGCTGAGAGGGGTTGCACAGTCTGGGCGAGGTTGCCCAGCACGGTGGAGATTGCAGGGCGGGTAAAGAATGCACAGGCAGGGGGCGGTTGCTGGGAGCGGGGCATGCTTCTTGGCTAGGGGAGGTTGCACAGGCTGGGAGAAATCCCAGTAGGGAAGGCTTGTTTGGGCCAGGAGAGGCTTCGTGCGTGGACAAGGATCCCAGCCCTGCTGGGAGGGAGTGACAGATCAGGTGTCACAGGCTGAGGTTGGGCTAGGACCTTCCCCTCATGTTCAGCTCCTACTGACTAAGCTATGACCCCAGGGTCCTGGCACACCTGACCTCAGATACCCACAACCCAGTCCTTGCCACTGGCAAAATAAAAGCACATGTAAGAAGCAAGTAATGTTCCCCACACACCTGCAGTGTGCCTGCCTCTCACCCCCTCGGCCAGGCCAGGGCACTGCCCCATTCTATAGGCGACGAAAACTGAGACCCAAACAAAAGGAGAGGTACAGCTAAGGGTCCACTATGGGTTAGTGACAGAGCCTCCTTTCTGGTCGAGGGCTACCAATCTGATTCTTCCTCAGCCTGAGCGCTCTGCTTGGCTAAGTTCCTGTGCGACCCTGGGAAACCCACTGTCCCTCTCTGAAAGTTCCTTGTTACTAATCTGATAATAGCAGGCACGATTGCTCAGACCCTGGGAGCTGAAGGTGTTGCTTGGGGTGGAGGGAAGTTCCAGGCACTGTGTGTGATGGAGCTGATGGGGAAACTGAGGTCTCTCGTGGGGGCCGCCTGTGGGCCTGCTCCGTGTATGACTGGACACAGCAATTTTTTTTTTAAGATTTTATTTATTTATTTATTTATTTATTTATTTATTTATTTATTTATTTATTT